>NC_057797.1:158896550-159196550 GCF_018294505.1 Triticum aestivum | reverse complement strand
AAATTGAAAATACACTCCAAGTAAAACACATATCATGTGACGAATAAAAATATAGCTCTCAGTAATGTATACCGATAATTATGAAGAAAAAAGAGGGGATGCCTTCCGGGGCATCCCCAAGCTTAGGCGCTTGAGTCTTCCTTGAATATTACCTTGGGGTGCCTTGGGCATCCCCAAGCTTAGGTTCTTTCCACCCCTTATTCTCCTCATATCGATATCTCACCCAAAGCTTGAAAACTTCAATCACACAAAACTTAACGGAACTTCGTGAGATAGGTTAGTATGATAAAGAGTAAACCATTCACTTTGGTACTGTCAAAGACAAGGCTCATAACTATTCTCACACAATGTATACTGTACCATATCATTTCTACAATTTATATTGGGAAATATAAGCCATAGAAACTAAAAAACAAGCAAACTATGCAATGAAAACAGAATCTGTCAGAAACAGAATAGTCTGTAATGATCTGAACACCAACCATACTTCTGCTACTCCAAAAATTCTTAAATAAATTGGTGTACGTGAGGAATTTTTCTATTAATCTTCTGAAAAAAGAATCAACTCAATCGAACTCTTCTGTAAAAAATGGGAGCTAATCTCATGAGCGCAAAGTTTCTGTTTTTTACAGCAAGATCACATTAACTTTCACCCAAGTCTTCCCAAAGGTCTTACTTGGCACTTTATTGAAACAAAAGCTATAATACATGATTAATACAGTATCTTAATCATGAGAACACACAAGAACAGTAAGGGTAAATATTGGGTTGTCTCCCAACAAGCGCTTTTCTTTAATGCCTTTTAGCTAGGCATGATGATTTCAATGATGCTCACGTAAAAGATAAGAATTAAAACATAAAGAGAGCATCATGAAGAGTATGAATAGCATATTTAAATCTAACCCACTTCCTATGCCTAGGGATTTTGTGAGCACATAATTTATAGGAACAAGAATCAACTAGCATAGGAAGGAAAAACAAGTATAACTTCAAAACTTTAAGCATATAGAGAGGGAACTTGATATTATTGCAACTCCTACAAACATGTATTCCTCCCTCATAATAATTTTAAGTAGAATCATGAATGAGTTCAAAAATATAACCATCACATAAAGCATTCTTTTCATAATATACGAGCATAGAAATTTTACTACTCTCCACATAAGCAAAATTCTCCTCATTCGGAATAGTGGGAGCAAACTTCTTCTAAATCCACTTTAGATGATAGTATTATTCACACTCCAAAAGATATAATTGAAGTTCATGGAGAATTCTACAATTAATATGTACTAACCAATATCCAAGCTCAAAATATATAAGTGAAGCACACGAAGCATTCTATAAAACCATACTCAAAAGATTTAAGTGAAGCACAAAGAGCAATTCTATAAGATCATACTTAAAAGATATAAGTGAAGCACATGAAGCATTCTATAAACCAATGAAGGACTATCTCATACTAGCATGGTTCTTAAAGGAAAGACAAAAAACACAAAGGACACAAATCATGTGAACAAAACAAAAACCAAGGTATACCGATAATTGTTGAAGAAGAAAGATGGGATGCCAACCAGGGCATCCCCAAGCTTAGATGCTTGAGTATCCTTAGAATATTTACTTGGGGTGCCTTGGGCATCCACAAGCTTGAGCTCTTTCCTCTCTTTATTCTTCTCACATTGGTAACTCCTCATTCTTCGAACACTTCATCCACACAAAACTTTAACAAAAACTTTGTGAGATCCGTTAGTATAATAAAGAAAATCACTACCTTTAGGTACTGTTGCAAACTCATTCCAATTTCATATTAGAACTATATATATTGTATTCCAACTTCACCATGGTTCATACCCCCCCCCCCCCGATACTACCCATAGATTCATCAAAATAAGAGATCAACACATAGAAAACAGAATCTGTCAAAAACAGGACAGACTATAGTAATCTGGAAGTTTAGTAAACTTCTATACCTCCAAAAAATTCTAAAAAAATTTGACAATTTAAAAAATTTGTACAGAAGTAAAGTGCAAAAAGTTTCAGACCCATTTGACTTTCCAGTCAAAAATGTAATGTCACAGCCCTAGAGTTGATTGCAATTAGTTTCATAAGCATTCATGTCATCATGTTTAAATTTTTATAAAGCTGAAATGGGGATCTATCAAACCCTAGCACCAAAAAGTATTCAAATAGGTTTAAATAAAATCTTTTTCAAAGAACCCGAAATGTCATTGAAAATGTTCATGATTTATGATAAAGGTGAAAACCTCTGCCAAAAATGATGAGCATATTTCCTGGACATTTATGGATTTTTGGGTTAAATCATATTGTATTTGAATTGGAGCATTTAATGCCTATAAATATTTTAAATGCTTCAATACTTCTTAAAACAATTGGGGGCTTTTGGAAATAATTCAAATAGTGCCCACAATTTTTGTCAGGATTTTACAAAATGAGTTAGTATTTTTACTAATTCAAAACAGATCAAAATAAATAGAAAAACAGAACAATTAATAAAAGAGAGAGAGAGAGAAGGACTCACCTGGGCTTCTCACCTACAGCAGAGCCGGCCCAGCTCCTGATCCGGCCCAGCCCACCAGGGACTCCCCGGTCTTCTTCCTCCTTTGACAGAAGGACAGAGGCGCGTGGCCACCGCGTGCCGGCGCACGCCCGACCACCTCCTGCTTCCACCGCGACGCCTCGGCCCTTCTAGCATCGCCACGCGACCCTCCTCGGTCCCCTGTCACTTTCCCCTCTCTCCCTGGAGCTCCTCCCCTCCTCTATCTCTCGGCCCCAAGCGAGACCGAGAACCGCCGTCACCGTCGTCCACCGCTCGCATAGCCACCGGCCTCCCCTACGCCCCTGGACGTGCCCCTAAGATCCGCGACGATGTCCTTGTTCTCTCCACCGAGTCACGCAACGCCAGGTGACCGGGAATGCCGCCACCACCATCGTCTTCAACTCCGGCCTCCGAGATCGCCGACAATGCCCCGACGTCGTCCGACCTCCCCCGAGCCCACTGAGACGCGTTCTGCAACCACAGTGAGCTCATGGACCGACTCCCCCTCCTCTCCTGCTCGCGTTTTTGCTCTAGCTCCGTTCCCCACCTCCGCCGAAGCTCGCCGCCGCCACGGCCGACGAGCTCCATGCTCCTGAGCTCGTCCACTCGCCCGAGCATCACCAGCGTGCTCGCCGCGCTCCTGTGAACCTGCAGCACCCATGGGTTCGCCCTATTGTGCACGGTAGCGTCGTTTCCGCCAATGTCCGAGGTCCAGCAGCCGCTGAGCTCGACGCCGGCGAGGATTACGGCCACCCCAGCTCGCCCCGTTTGCACCGTTGGATGCGCGGGATCGCCAGCAGCTCGTAGATGCTCTTCGTCATCAATTTGGGCGCCAGAGGAGCGAACCCGAGCCCATCCACCACACCTGTCGTTGCCGGCGTCGAGCCGCCAGCACGTTAGCCCCAGTTAACCAGGGGTTTGACCTCCCGTGGCTCAATGACAGGTGGGGCCGCCCCGCTAACTAATGTAGATTAGGCTTAACTAAACCTAGTTTAGCTACTAACACACGGGACCCACTTGTCAGTTTGACCTAGGCTGACGCTGTTGACTAGCTGATGTCAGCATGACGCATTGATGGTGCAGTAATCATTTTCCTGGATTATTTCTAATTCTAAATGATTTGGAAATTCCAGAAAATATCCAAAACTTTGAAAAATCATAGAAAATAATCTGTAACTCCAAATGAAAAGTTTTATATATGAAAAATTATCAGAAAAATCCAAGGAATCTATTTATGGCATTTTCATGCATGTTTGAGCAAGTTAACCTCACTGTTTAGTCCAAAACATGAGAATGCACTATTTGAATTCATAGTTTGAATTTGAATTTGAACCTTGAGTTCAAATCAACCCAAAACCTTTCTGTTACTAGTTGCATTATCTCAAATCACAACATATTGTCATGCCATGATCATGCATCATATTGTGCATTGCATTGATTGTGCTCTTCCTTGTTTGCCGGTAATTGTCCCCTCTCGATAGACGCTGCTCCGACGCTGTGATCGTTGACACTGATGAAGACTCAATGTTATCTTCAGAAGTGCCAGCCAAGCAAAACCCCCTTGTTCATTCTGATACAATCCCACTCTCTCGCTCCTGCTCTCTTTTACTGCATTAGGACAACACTGATTCAACTGTTACATGCTGCGGTAGTTGAACCTTTCCTCTGCATGACCTGTCATTGCCACAGTAAATAGATGAAACCCACTAGCATGAGTAGGAGTTGTTTGAGCCTTGTTGTGCCTACTCATTCATGCTTGTTTGTCATGCCTGCTACTGCTTAGAGTTGAGTCAGGTCTGATTCATCGGGGATGAATTGGAATGTGGTGAACATGTCCTACTGTTGAGAGCTAAGTGTGTGAACACGATTTGGTAAAGGTAGCGGTGAGAGGCCATGTAGGAGTACATGGTGGGTTGTCTCATTGCAGCCGTCCTCAGGAACTGAGTTCTGTGTTTGTGATCCATGAACAGTTACTACCACACATTGGGCTCCGGGCGCTCCAAGCTCTCTCGACTTATTAATCAACTTGATCTCTGTCCAGGAGTTGCAACTAGTTTCTGGTGTTTGTAGGTAGTGTTAGTAGTCTACCAAGTGGCACCCGGTACAGGTGGGCTTGGGACAGACTAGGCACAGTGGCCCGGTGTACCAAGTGGCACCCGGATGGTGGGCTTGGGAACCCTGCTACACATCGTTTGGGGCCGTGAGCGACACCCCGGCCGGATCTCCTTGCGGATGGAACCCGAATAGGCGATAAACCTGGACTAGAGACTTGTTGGTTAGTCAGGTCGTGGCCGACTCCCTCACCAGGCTTCCGCTTGAAGGTTGCCGAGATACACGATGTGTACATGGTGGTAAGTGGCGAGAGCGTGTGTGAAGAAGTACACCCCTGCAGGGTTATCATTATCTATTCGAATAGCCGGATTCCTTGGATATGGAAACTTGGACCCCTTGCATAGTTCATAGACAAGCAAAAGTGGATACTTTAAAATGCGCAAGATAAGTGTGAGTGCTATGGATGGCGTTCTCGCAGGGAGACATGAGCGGATCCATAGTGGTGTATTGGTATGGTGAATTTGTGGACTCATGTGCGCCACCTCAAAGAGTTACTTACAGTCGTAGTTCAGGATAGCCACCGAATCAAAGCTGGCCTGCTGCAGTTTAACTCCACCACCCCCCTTGTTGATACCGATGCATATGTAGTTAGTTCTGATGTAAGTCTTGCTGGGTACATTTGTACTCACGTTTGCTTAATTTATGTTTTGCAGAGAGACTTCAGTCCCGCTAGTAGTTCCGCTTGGACTTCGACGTTTAGCTCGTTACCTCAGCTACAATCTTGTACCTTGGGAGGCTCTTGTAGGTAGTCAGGCTTCTCAGCCTTTTTCATTTGTAGATGTCTGTACTCAGACATGTTAAGCTTCCGCATGTGCTTTGACTTGTATGCTCTGAATGTTGGGTCGTGAGACCCATGTTTGTAATATCTCGCTCCTCGGAGCCTAATGAATAAATACTTGAGTCGTAGAGTTATGTTGTGATGCCATGTTGTATTTACACATATCGAGCATATTGTGTGTATGATTGAAATGCTTGGTATGTGTGGGATCCGACAACCTAGTTGTTTATCCTTGGTAGCCTCTCTTATGGGGAAATGTAGTCTTGTGCTTCCATGAGCCATAGTAGTCCGCTACAGCCCGGTTCACCGGAGTCCTGCTAGCCCAGCACTACTGCTCCGGAACATTTGACTGGCCGGCATGTGATTCACTTCGTTCCTGTGTCTGTCCCTTCGGGGAAATGTCACGCGGTGACATCCGGAGTCCTGCCTAGCCTGCTACAGCCCGGGTTCCCGGAGTCCTGTTAGCCCAGTGCTACAGCCCGGATTCGCACGCTGCTGACCGACATGCTCGATGTTGATTCATGTATGCCTGTCCCCGTATGTTAATGCCACCTTGGGTTCACGACTAGTCATGTCGGCCCGGTTCTCTGTCATATGGATGCTAGTGACACTATCATACACGTGAGCCAAAAGGTGCAAACGGTCCCGGGCCATGGTAAGGCGACACCCGTGGGAATACCATGCGTGAGGACGCAAAGTGATATGAGGTGTCACAGGCTAGATCGGTGTGACTTAGAATCGGGGTCCTGACAGCTTTGGTATCAGAGCCTGACTGCATGTAGGATTACCAAGCCAAGCTGGTCGAAGTCGTGTCTAGAAATGCTTTAGTTATATAAGGGAATGGATTGTGGAAGGGAACGTAAGGCTCTTTTTACTCCTTATCCTCATGACCTTCTGATTTGAGTCATCTTATCTTTTCTACGGGGTTAAGAACTAGGCTTCTCTTCTATCTCTCAGGATGACGTGTTACTAAACCGTAGTTGCCTAGGATTGTTGAGTTCAAACCTCAGATCAGTTCCTACTACTTCCATATGTTCATAGTTGGCCTCAGAACCTTGATATGGTGATGTTGAGTGGTTATGCCACCATTTTGCAGGATGTCTCAATCATTTTTGAGCATTACAGCCGTTATGCTGTCCGAGTCATCCCAGGTTTCTAAATAGTCCGATGCATTTGCAAATCCCTTCTTTCCGTTCTCGATGTTCCTTTGGGCCAGATTAAGCACACTAATCGGTCTGTTGAGGTACTCCGTTGCCTTGATATGTATGTTGGAGTTAGTATTATGGCCCTAGGTGTCTCAGAAGATTACCTAGTAATCTAGCTATGTTTTGTGTTCCCCGTGTGATGATTCTGGCCATCATTCTTGAAAGCATCCTGTGATGCCATTTAGTAGTAGGTATTCTACTCCTGTGTTCTTGACCCAAGAATCACTCTGTTCACTTCGTGTTGATATTGCTGCTAGTTCCTTTAGGATATTAGTAACCTTTGCGATAGTCCTCGAGGTCCATGGTATTTCCTTCTTCCAAATACCATGAACCATTAAGGCAGAAGTTCTTTGAACCAAAAGATCACCATTAGAGCACTCCTGAGGAGTTCTCCATTCATAATTGTGACTCTGCCAGTCCTACCTCTTAGCATGGGTTATCCGGAAGAAATATGTTGAACTTGTTCGACATACTAACCTATGCATCCACAACTCAGAAAGTTAATATATTCCTTGAGTTGTCCCCCTTTAGTTGTATTCCGACCTTAGCCTATCAGTTGATAGTCAAGAGTATGTGTGCATTCGTGTTTATCGGTGCCTTTTACTCTTGTGGTCCGTCAAGCCATTCTATTCCAGAATGACTAGGAGAAACAAACTCCAGTACCTCATCCATTTCTAAGATTGGGTCAAAGCAGTTGTATTCCGCAGATCAAATGCAATCAAGCTTTTGAGTCTGTTCTACCCTGAAGTATTACCCACTTTATGTCAAGAATATCATGAGAATTGCACCATCTCTTATGAATTCTTGATGCAGTGATACTTCTTGCCATCATTTTTCATTCCTCGGTCCCGTGTTGTCGCAACCGGAATGCCGGCAAGTGAACTATGATGTGTGAAATAAATACTCCTAGCAACTCCGCTGCTTAGTAGTTAATGGACATTAATATCATTCTTAGTGTGCTGATTATTGAATCATCACCCTAAGGTTGATCGTGCTACCTAGTCCTTATTTCTGGTGCACTCTTCGATCAATGAGTTAGGATTTTCAACCCCTTTCTTATTGGATCATATCATCTTGCCTCGAAAGCAAGATTGTTCTCGAGCATAGTAACATATCGGTGGTTTGTGATGTTCCGAATATCTTCTCGGAAGTATTACCAGGTTGACACCTGACCGCTATGTTGAGTTCGTGATCATGCTGGTTTTCCTCCAAACCACCCATTCTCCAAGAATTTGTGTTGGATACCCCTGAGCTAGTTGATTAAGCTAAACAACAACTTGGAGAGTTGGAGGATAAAAGCTTGTCTGACTTAGTTCGTGTCACGGGATATCTTTTGTGTGTGTGTTGAAGGAAGATGATATCTCCGTCGATTGGTCCTCGTGATCAGTTGTTGGATCTATTGCCTTGTCAAAACTTTGATTTGAGTATGGGCTATCGTCAAGTCAAATCAGAACCAACGATGTGCGTAATGTTGTCTTACTCGTGGTTGGTTCCTCGAGCATACACCATTACATCCTTTGGGTCTGATCAATGCTATCGCCGTGTTCACATGATGGTGGAAGTCCAGTGATATGGAAATTCCGATGAGTTGCTGTTGAACCCATCAGCAACATTTTGTCTCCCCCATGATTCATGTTGAACATCAACCTAGCATTGGAAACTTTGTAAGCAATGCCTTCGTGTTCCGTTCATGAAGCTTATGCTTGGATGGAAGAAGTGACTTCCTCAAATTCATGTGCATTTGGAGCAAGTTGCCGCCATAAGTTCGAGAAAGATTGTTTTGTTTCCTCTGGTACCATCCCAAGTTAGTTATGCATACGTGCGAAGTATTCTATGGTTTGGTAGATTAATTACCTCCAGTCCATATGTGTCCCTAGCACACCAAGCCACTGACTGATTTGTTCTAGGAGAAGGAGTTAAGTGCTAATCCATGGTAATGCACAAGACCTCGATATCCTCGATGATGGTTCCCCACCTGAACTCGGTAGTGTTTCATTATAAGACTACTACGTGGTCATGCTTGTCTGGGACAGTGTGTTCACATGTTTGTAGCAGAACCAGCTCATGTTTTGGAGCTTACCACCGTAGTCCATTTCCCGAGAATCCTGCAACGTCATCTCGTCGACTTGTGTTGCAAACTTTCTTTTTTCTCTCTAGACTTGATGAGTCTGGAATATCCTGACACCAACCAGATCTGAATCTCAGGCAGATATGATGGTTGGAGCATTTTCCAAGAACTATAATATTGGTCTCTCGATAACCGGTAAAGTGGATGTCGTGGCCAACACATCCAGCCGGAAGACCTATTATTGTAGTATCTCGATTGAAGAAAGTTGGCCACCTCCCCATGAGGATTTCGTAGGATTTACCTCCATAGTTAATCCTTACGGATTCTTGTGCTCCCGAAGTCTGACCTTTTACTTGATGTTCTATATATCAAACCATATCTATGAATGGGATACACTAGCACATCAAGGAGAACATTAGAAGCGGAGTGCTATATGTCTCTCGGTCGATCATCCAGATTTTGTTCCCTTGGCCTCGCTAAGGTGAAATCTAAGAAAGTGTTATCTTCCTTTGCATCTGCATCATCCATCACCATTCATCATGGTGGTATGTTGTGTTGCCAGGATCCTTGACACGGATATTGGTAAAACCTTGATGAATATGGAGATGCTCAAGTTCTTGAGAGCACGCGCAAGCACTAGGTTTTACCGTTGGCGTTAACTGGGATTTGCTTCCAGTTTCCTCGGTTATGATATAACCTTTTCAAACAATGGACTCACTCTCGACTGTTGAGTTCTTCCCCAGTTACCAGAAGCATTCCCAACATTTGCATTTTGTTCCCAGCTTGCACCTCAGTAGTTGTTGTTCAGGACCATCTTCAAAAGTGGACTTACCATGGGTCCCTTCCATTTCCGGTGATAAGCAAAAATCATCCATTGCGTTGTCTTCAACAAGGTAGTCCACATCATCCATTCTACTCTCGGTATGCCATCCCTACTTACTCCGCCAAACGATTGCTCGAGATTTCCCTAGGCTGGTATAGAGAATTTTATTGATCTCTAGATCAAAAGTAATTCTTTTTGCCACTTAAGGGATGATTCTACGGGTCACCCTCCTCCAAGATGTCTCGTTTTGGGTGTCATGGCAACTCAATTCCTTGCTATGTTGGCAACCGACCACCACCCTCTTAGGTGTGGAATTGTTGCCTACCTAGTGAACCTTTGTCATGTGTTTCACTCCATTCCTCTCGATGTATGCTTCGTGTCTCAGCTCGAGAGTTGTTTCAGCGTCTCGCTCCACGAGTTGATCCTGAGTTGTTCGATCTTCGATAAGATCAATCCTTCTAGAGTCTTCCCTTTCCTCTCATTGTCATGTTAGTTGTAGTTCTCAAAGCAAGACGTCGAGATCAAGGTGATGCAATGAATCAACATCTTCGAGAAGGGCAATTGGATCATGAAGATTTGTGTCCCCTCTGTCTTCTTACCTCACGTCTTGAATCTCGGGACGAGATCCTTGTTAGTGGGGGTGAGTTGTCACAGCCCTAGAGTTGATTGCAATTAGTTTCATAAGCATTCATGTCATCATGTTTAAATTTTTATAAAGCTGAAATGGGGATCGATCAAACCCTAGCACCAGAAAGTATTCAAATAGGTTTAAATAAAATCTTTTTCAAAGTTCATGATTTATGATAAAGGTGAAAACCTCTGCCAAAAATGATGAGCATATTTCTTGGACATTTATGGATTTTTGGGTTAAATCGTATTGTATTTGAATTGGAGCATTTAATGCCTATAAATATTTTAAATGCTTCAATACTTCTGAAAAAAAATTGGGGGCTTTTGGAAATAATTCAAATAGTGCCCACAATTTTTGTCAGGATTTTACAAAATGAGTTAGTATTTTTACTAATTCAAAACAGATCAAAATAAATAGAAAAACAGAACAATTAATAAAAGAGAGAGAGAGAGAAGGACTCACCTGGGCTTCTCACCTGCAGCAGAGCTGGCCCAGCTCCTGATCCGGCCCAGCCCACCAGGGGCTCCACGGTCTTCTTCCTTCTTTGACAGAAGGACAGAGGCGCGTGGCCACCGCGCGCCGGCGCACGCCCGACCACCTCCTACTTCCACCGGGACGCCTTGGCCCTTCTAGCATCGCCACGCGACCCTCCTCGGTCCCCTGTCACTTTCCCCTCTCTCCCTGGAGCTCCTCCCCTCCTCTATCTCTCGGCCCCAAGCGAGACCGAGAACCGCCGTCGCCGCCGTCCACCGCTCGCATAGCCATCGGCCTCCCCTACGCCCCTAGGCGTGCCCCTAAGATCCGCGATGACGTCCTCGTTCTCTCCACCGAGTCATGCAACGCCAGGTGCCCGGGAATGCCGCCACCACCGTCGTCTTCAACTGCGGCCTCCGAGATCGCCGGCAATACCCCGACGTCGTCTGACCTCCCCCGAGCCCACTGAGATGCGTTCTGCAACCACAATGAGCTCATGGACCGACTCCCCCTCCTCTCCTGCTCGCATTTTTGCTCTAGCTCCGTTCCCCACCTCCGCCGAAGCTCGCCGCCGCCACGGCCGACGAGCTCCATGCTCCTGAGCTCGTTCGCTCGCCCGAGCATCACCAGCGTGCTTGCCGCGCTCCTGTGAACCTGCAGCACCCACGGGTTCACCCCGTTGTGCACCGTAGCACCGTTTCCGCCAACGTCCGAGGTCCGGCAGCCGCTGAGCTCGACGCCGGCGAGGATTACGGCCACCCCAGCTCGCCCCGTTTGCACCGTTGGATGCGCGGGATCGCCAGCAGCTTGTAGATGCTCTCCGTTATCAATTTGGGCGCCGGAGGAGCGAACCCGAGCCCATCCGCCGCACCTGTCATCGCCGGCGTCGAGCCGCTAGCGCGTTAGCCCCAGTTGACCAGGGGTTTGACCTCCCCTGGCTCAATGACAGGTGGGGCCGCCCCGCTAACTAATGTAGATTAGGCTTAACTAAACCTAGTTTAGCTACTAACACACGGGACCCACCGGTCAGTTTGACCTGGGCTGACGCTGTTGACTAGCTGATGTCAGCATGACACATTGATGACGCAGTAATCATTTTCCTAGATTATTTCTAATTCTAAATGATTTGGAAATTCCAGAAAATATCCAAAACTTTGAAAAATCATAGAAAATAATCTGTAACTCCAAATGAAAAGTTTTATATATGAAAAATTATCAGAAAAATCCAAGGAATCTGTTTATGGCATTTTCATGCATGTTTGAGCAAGTTAACCTCACTGTTTAGTCCAAAACATGATAATGCACTATTTGAATTCATAGTTTGAATTTGAATTTGAACCTTGAGTTCAAATCAACCCAAAACCTTTCTGTTACTAGTTGCATTAGCTCAAATCACAACATATTGTCATGCCATGATCATGCATCATATTGTGCATTGCATTGATTGTGCTCTTCCTTGTTTGCCGGTAATTGTCCCCTCTCGATAGACGCTGCTCCGACGCTGTGATCGTTGACACTGATGAAGACTCAATGTTATCTTCAGAAGTGCCAGCCAAGCAAAACCCCCTTGTTCATTCTGATACAATCCCACTCTCTCGCTCCTGCTCTCTTTTACTGCATTAGGACAACACTGATTCAACTGTTACATGCTGCGGTAGTTGAACCTTTCCTCTGCATGACCTGTCATTGCCACAGTAAATAGATGAAACCCACTAGCATGAGTAGGAGTTGTTTGATCCTTGTTGTGCCTACTCATTCATGCTTGTTTGTCATGCCTGCTACTGCTTAGAGTTGAGTCAGGTCTGATTCATCGGGGATGAACTGGAATTTGGTGAACATGTCCTACCGTTGAGAGCTAAGTGTGTGAACACGATTTGGTAAAGGTAGCGGTGAGAGGCCATGTAGGAGTACATGGTGGGTTGTCTCATTGCAGCCGTCCTTAGGAACTGAGTTCTGTGTTTGTGATCCATGAACAGTTACTACCACACATTGGGCTCCGGGCGCTCCAAGCTCTCTCGACTTATTAATCAACTTGATCTCTGTCCAGGAGTTGCAACTAGTTTCTGGTGTTTGTAGGTAGTGTTAGTAGTCTACCAAGTGGCACCCGGTACAGGTGGGCTTGGGACAGACTAGGCACAGTGGCCCGGTGTACCAAGTGGCACCCGGATGGTGGGCTTGGGAACCCTGCTCACATCGTTTGGGGCCGTGAGCGACACCCCGGCCGGATCTCCTTGCGGATGGAACCCGAATAGGCGATAAACCTGGACTAGAGACTTGTTGGTTAGTCAGGTCGTGGCCGACTCCCTCGCCAGGCTTCCGCTTGAAGGTTGCCGAGATACACGATGTGTACATGGTGGTAAGTGGCGAGAGCGTGTGTGAAGAAGTACACCCTTGCAGGGTTATCATTATCTATTCGAATAGCCGGATTCCTCGGATATGGAAACTTGGACCCCTTGCATAGTTCATAGACAAGCGAAAGTGGATACTTTAAAATGCGCAAGATAAGTGTGAGTGCTATGGATGGCGTTCTCGCAGGGAGACGGGAGCGGATCCATAGTGGTGTATTGGTATGGTGAATTTGTGGACTCGTGTGCGCCACCTCAAAGAGTTACTTGCAGTCGTAGTTCAGGATAGCCACCGAGTCAAAGCTGGCCTGCTGCAGTTAAACTCCACCACCCCCTTTGTTGATACCGATGCATATGTAGTTAGTTCTGATGTAAGTCTTGCTGGGTACATTTGTACTCACGTTTGCTTAATTTATGTTTTGCAGAGAGACTTCAGTCCCGCTAGTAGTTCCGCTTGGACTTCGACGTTTAGCTCGTTACCTCAGCTACGATCTTGTACCTTGGGAGGGTCTTGTAGATAGTCAGGCTTCTCAGCCTTTTTCATTTGTAGATGTCTGTACTCAGACATGTTAAGCTTCCGCATGTGCTTTGACTTGTATGCTCTGAATGTTGGGTCGTGAGACCCATGTTTGTAATATCTCTCTCCTCGGAGCCTAATGAATAAATACTTGAGTCGTAGAGTTATGTTGTGATGCCATGTTGTATTTACACATATCGAGCATATTGTGTGTATGATTGAAATGCTTGGTATGTGTGGGATCCGACAACCTAGTTGTTTATCCTTGGTAGCCTCTCTTATGGGGAAATGTAGTCTTGTGCTTCCATGAGCCATAGTAGTCCGCTACAGCCCGGTTCACCGGAGTCCTGCTAGCCCAGCACTACTGCTCCGGAACACTTGACTGGCCGGCATGTGATTCGCTTTGTTCCTGTGTCTGTCCCTTGGGGGAAATGTCATGCGGTGACATCAGGAGTCCTGCCTAGCCTGCTACAGCCCGGGTTCCCGAAGTCCTGTTAGCCCAGTGCTACAGCCCGGATTCGCACGCTGCTGACCGACATGCTCGATGTTGATTCATGTATGCCTGTCCCCGTATGTTAGTGCCACCTTGGGTTCACGACTAGTCATGTCGGCCCGGGTTCTCTGTCATATGGATGCTAGCGACACTATCATATACGTGAGCCAAAAGGCGCAAACGGTCCCGGGCCATGGTAAGGCGACACCCGTGGGAATACCGTGTGTGAGGACGCAAAGTGATATGAGGTGTCACATGATAGATCGGTGTGACTTAGAATCGGGGTCCTGACATGTAAAATCACGCGCTACAGCCAAAGTTTCTGTTTTTGTACTGCATAAAGTAAACAAGCAATCTAATCATGCTAAAACCAACGCTTGGCACATTATTTTTATAATACAATGGATATATACAAGGGTATAATTATTTTCAGAGAAGATTCCGTGATTTTTTTTACATTGTTTCCACAAGCATGAATACAAGTGTTCAAGGTCGACCCTCATTTCTCCAATGCATAACCTTCCAATCACTTCTCTTATTGAAAAACTTTTTAGGTATGAGAGGCAAGTAATTTTTTTGTATTTTCATTCTTCTAAAAAAATTGTATGTTTCACCCACAACTAAACAGAAACAAAAAGGAAAAGCAAAATCTACTTACTGAAGAAAGCAAACAAGCATACACAAGAATATCAACCCCACGCTATTGCTCCCCGGCAACGGCGCAAGAAAATAGCTTGATAATCCCCAAGTGCAGGGAATCATCGTGGAAATTCCCAAAGGTGGAAGTGATAAGTATGGAGTGTCGAGCCCACAAGGAGCTAAAGGTAAGATCAATATTCTCTCAAGCCCTATCTGCCACTGATATGACTCTACGTACACCGAACGTTTGCTTCCAACTAGAAACGAGAAATAAAACTACATTGTGGGTATGAAGAGGGTAACTTTGCATGATATCGGAGAGATAAAATATAAAAGTAGATGCTATTATCATAAAGTTAGAATATATTACTAAATATTATAACTAGCGAGTGTGGAATAATGATGGGTCGGTGTGCGGAATTGTCCTAGGCAATTGTTAACAAGACCGATAGTCGTCATTGCAATTTCATATGAGGGAGAGGCATAAGCTAACATACTTTCTCTTCTTGGATCATATGCACTTATGATTGGAACTCTAGAAAGCATCCGCAACTACTAAAGATCATTAAGGTAAAACCCAACCATGGCATTAAAGCATCAAGTCCCCTTTATTCCATACGCAACAACCCCCTTACTCGGGTTTATGCTTCTGTCACTCAAGCAACCCACTATAAGCGAATCATGAATGTATTGCAACACCCTACAGCGGAAATCCCTCACGCTTGTGCGACATGGAGGGCACAATAGGACAGCGCCAAAATAAAACATACAACTCATACCAATCTAGATCATCAATCAACCCAAAGACAAAGGATATCTACTCAAAACATCATAGGACGACGACACATCATTGGATCATAATATGTGGCATAAGGCACCATGTTCAAGTAGGTATTACGGCAGGGTCCGGAGAGTGGACCGCATAAAAGAGATGAGGATGGTGATGTTGATAAAGACGATCACCGTGGAGATGATTCCCCTCCCGATGGCACTCTGGCGCCACCGAGAGAGAGGAGAAGAAGTTGCCAATAGAGATACTATTTCAGCGATGGGAATTGTTAGAGATGTTGAAGTCTTGTGTGGGAAAACTAAATATCCTACTCATTTTCTTGTTCTTACTTCTCCGCAAGATAGCTTTTGTCCCATTATATTTGGTAGACCCTTCTTGAACACTGTTAATGCTCGGATAGATTGCAAAAAGAATGTTGTTACTATTGGCTTGGATGATATGGTTCATGAGTTTAATTTCTCTAAATTTAGTAAACAACATCGTGAGGAAGAATTACCTAGTAAGGATGAAATTATTGGTCTTGCTTCTATTGCCGTACCTCCTAGTGATCCTTTAGAACACTATTTGCTAGACCATGAAAATGATATGTTCATGAATGAAAGAAGGGAAATAGATGAAGTATTCTTTAAACAGGAAGCTATTCTGCAACACAATTTGCCTGTTGAAATTTTTGGGGATCCTCCTCCACCCAAGGGTGATCCCGTGTTTGAGATTAAACCGTTGCCTGATAATCTTAAATATGCTTATCTTGATGACAAGAAGATATATCATGTTATTATTAGTGCTAACCTTTCAGAGCATGAAGAAGAAAGATTGTTGAAAACTCTGAAGAAGCCCCGTGCTGCTATTGGATATACTCTTGATAATCTTAAGGGCATTAGTCCCACTCTATGTCAACGTAAAATAAATTTGGAGGCGGACGCCAAACCAGTTCATGATCCTCAACACTTTCTGAATAATAAAATGAAAGAAGTGGTAAGAAAAGAAATACTCAAGCTTCTGGAGGCATGTATAATCTATCCCGTTGCTGATAGTCAGTGGGTAAGTCCTGTCCATTGTGTCCCTAAGAAGGGAGGTATCACTGTTGTTCCTAATGATAGAGATGACTTGATTCCACAAAGAATTATCACAGGTTATAGGATGGTAATTGATTTCTGCAAATTAAATAAGGCTACTAAGAAAGATCATTACCCCTTACCTTTTATTGATCAAGTGCTAGAAAGATTATGCAAACATACACATTACTGCTTTCTAGATGGTTATTCTGGTTCCTCTCAAATACCTGTGTCGGCTAGAGATCAATCAAAGACTACTTTTACATGCCCTTTTGGTACTTTTGCTAATAGATGTATGCCTTTTGGTTTATGTAATGCACCTGCTACCTTTCAAAGATGCATGATGGCTATATTCTCTGACTTTTGTGAAAAGATTTGTGAGGTTTTCATGGACGACTTTTCCGTCTATGGTTCCTCTTTTGATGATTGCTTGAGCAATCTTGATCGAGTTTTGTAGAGATGTGAAGAAACTAATCTTGTCTTGAATTGGGAAAAGTGCCACTTTATGGTTAATGAAGGTATTGTCTTGGGGCACAAAGTTTCTGAAAGAGGTATTGAAGTTGATAAAGCCAAGGTTGATTCTATTGAAAAGATGCCATGTCCCAAGGACATCAAAGGTATAAGAAGTTTCCTTGGTCACGCTGGATTTTATAGGAGGTTCATTAAGGACTTCTCAAAAATTTCTCGGCCTCTGACTAATTTATTACAAAAAGATATACCATTTGTCTTTGATGATGATTGTGTAGAAGCATTTGAAATACTTAAGAAAGCATTAGTCTCTGCACCTGTTGTTCAGCCACCTGATTAGAACCTACCCTTTGAAATTATGTGCGATGCTAGTGATTATGTTGTAGGTGATGTCCTAGGGCAAAGAGTTGATAAGAAATTAAATGTTATTCACTATGCTAGTAAGACTCTAGACAATGCTCAAAGAAATTATGCTACTACTGAAAAAGAACTCTTAGCAGTTGTATTCGCTTGTGATAAGTTTAGACCTTATATTGTTGATTCTAAAGTAACTATTCACACTGATCATGCTGCTATTAAATATCTTATGGAAAAGAAAGATGCTAAACCTAGACTCATCAGATGGGTTCTCCTGCTACAAGAATTTGATTTGCATATTATTGATAGAAAGGGAGCTGAGAACCCCATTGCAGACAACTTGTCTAGGTTAGAGAATGTTCTTGATGACCCACTACCTATTAATGATAGCTTTCCTGATGAACAATTAAATGTTATAAGTACTTCTCGTAGTACTCCATGGTATGCTGATTATGCTAATTATATTGTTGCAAAGTTTATACCACCTAGCTTCACATACCAGCAAAAGAAAAAGTTTTTCTATGATTTAAGACATTACTTTTGGGATGACCCACATCTTTATAAAGAAGGAGTAGATGGTGTTATTATACGTTGTGTACCTGAGCATGAACAGGAACAGATCCTACGCAAGTGTCACTCTGAGGCTTATGGAGGACACCATGCTGGAGATAGAACTGCACATAAGGTATTGCAATCTGGTTTTTATTGGCCTACTCTCTTCAAGGATGCCCGTAAGTTTGTCTTGTCTTGTGATGAATGTCAAAGAATTGGTAATATTAGTAGACGTCAAGATATGCCTATGAATTATTCACTTGTTATTGAACCATTTGATGTTTGGGGCTTTGATTATATGGGACCTTTTCCTGCCTCTAATGAATATACACATATTTTAGTTGCCGTTGATTACGTTACTAAGTGGGTAGAAGCTATTCCAACTAGTAGTGCTGATCATAACACTTCTATTAAAATGCTTAAGGAAGTTATTTTCCCGAGGTTTGGAGTCCCTAGATATTTAATGATTGATGGTGGTTCACACTTTATTCATGGTGCTTTCCGTAAAATGCTTGCTAAATATGATGTTAATCATAGAATTGCATCTCCTTATCACCCTCAGTCTAGTTGTCAAGTAGAGTTGAGCAATAGAGAGCTCAAATTAATTTGGCAAAAGACTGTTAATAGGTCTAGAAAGAATTGGTCCAAGAAACTTGATGATGCATTATGGGCCTATAGAATTGCATATAAAAATCCTATGGGTATGTCTCCGTATAAAGTGGTTTATGGAAAAGCATGTCACTTACCTCTCGAACTAGAACATAAGGCGTATTGGGCTATTAAAGAGCTCAACTATGATTTTAAACTTGCCGGTGAGAAGAGGTTATTTGATATTAGCTCACTTGATGAATGGAGAACCCAAGCTTATGAAAATGCCAAGTTGTTTAAAGAAAAAGTTAAAAGATGGCATGAAAAAGGATACAAAAGCGTGAGTTTAATGTAGGTGATTATGTATTGCTATACAACTCTCGTTTAAGATTTTTTGCAGGCAAACTTCTCTCTGAATGGGAAGGCCCCTATTTTATCGAAGAGGTCTATCGTTCCGGTGCCATAAAGATCAACAACTTCGAAGGCACAAATCCAAAGGTGGTAAACGGTCAAAGAATCAAACATTATATCTCAAGTAATCCCATAAATGTTGAAACCAATATTATTGAAACCGTAACCCCGGAGGAATACATAAGGGACACTTTCCGAATGTTTCAGATTCCGAAAAGGAATAGGTATGTGGTACAGTAAGTAAACCGACTCCAAAACAATTTTTAAGGCAATATTTCTCCGTTTTGGAATATTTAGAAAAATAGAAAAATAAGTAGCAGTCCGGGAAGGACACGAGGGCCCCATGAGGGTGGTGGGCGCGCCCTACCCCTCTGGACACGCCCCCTACCTCGTGAGCACCTCGTGTGCCTTCCGGACTCCGTTTTCTTGCACGATATGTATTTTGGTCGGTAAAAATTCATTATATAACCTCCCGAAGGTTTTGACTCCCGTATCACGCAAATCTCCTATGTTCTTGTTTCGAGCTATTTTTCTGACAGATCTAGGTTATCATGACGGCCCCAAGTGCTTCCAAGGACAAGTGCTTCGAGAAGGTCATCAACCCTTACCTTGCGGAGGTGCTGCGACACCCTCAAACCATTGAGTTGCGTGATGGGATGCTGCACATCCGCGATGAAGAGGGACCAAAGGGGACCAGAAGCATGGAGACAAGGCTCAAAGCAGTGGAGCAACAAGTTTTCAAGTGCCAAGGGATGGTGGAACGTGGACTCAACTCCAACCACATGATGGTCGTGGAGTTCGCTAGCAACCACAAGTTGGATGCTGACAACATCGGGGAGGCCATGTTCAAGATTCATGAGAAGATCGAGCACCTCCAAGCCCAAATCTATGACCTGCAAAACCAAAACTATGAGTATGAATATAGATTCAAAAGGATGAGTTTGGCTGTAGATTTGAGGATCCCGGAGACTCGATCATCCTTCTATGATGGTGAGCCTATGCCTTGGAAGATGGACGACAAGCCTGCATCATGAACAACACCTCCACCTTCTTCACCAACCAAGGAGACATAATCCCATGGGTATGGGCACTCCCCTTGGCAACTGCCAAGCTTGGGGGAGGTGCCCCGGTATCGTATCACAATCACAACCCCTACCTTTACCATTTTCTTAGTTCGATCCTATTAGTAGTATCTTGATCTAGTAGAATAAAGTTTACGGCATGATCTAGTTTTGAGTTTTGAGTTTTGCTTTTTGATCTCTCTATGTAATCGAGTACGTGAGTTATATATATAATAAAGATTAGTGTTGAGTCAAGGGCTTGATTATTTTTCCATGATCTTGGGTGAATAAAAGAAAAGAGAAAAAGAATAAAAAGAAACAAAGAGTTCATATTGATCTTATTGAGAGTAATGACTTCACATAGAAAGAGTATGATGATTAAAAGTTGTTGGGAGTTGGTAGACATAGCCTTGGTCATCGTTGCAATTAATAGGAAGTAATAAGGAAAGAGAGGTTTCACATATAGATATATTATCATTGACATCTTTTATGATTGGGAGCACTCATTAAAATATGACATGCTAAAGAGTTGATGTTGGACAAGGAAGACAACGTAATGAGTTATGTCTTTCTTATATCTGAGATAAAGTATGTTGTCATGGATCCACTAACTTGTTGAGCTTGCCTTTCCCCCTCATGCTAGCCAAATTCTCAGCACCAAGTAGAAATACTACTTGTGCTTCCAAATACGCTTAAACCAGTTTTGCCATGAGAGTCCACCATATCTACCTATGGATTGAGTAAGATCCTTCAAGTAAGTTGCCATCGGTGCAAAGCAATAAAAATTGCTCTAAATATGTATGATTGATTGGTGTGGGAGAAATAAGCTTTATACGATCTTGTGATGTGGAAGTAATAAAAGCGACGGACTGCATAATAAAGGTTCATATCACAAGGGGCAATATAAAGTGACGTTCTTCCGCATTGAGATTTTGTGCATCCAACCATAAAAGCGCATGGCAACCTCTGCTTCCCTCTGCGAAGGGCCTATCTTTTATTATTATCTTCTACCTTATGCAAGAGTCATGGTGATCTTCACCTTTTCTTTTTCATTTTATCCTTTGGCAAGCTCAGCATGTTGGAAAGAACATGATATATATATATATATATATATATATATATATATATATATAAAATTGGATGTAGGGGAGCATGAACCATTATTGTTGACATTACCCTTGAGGTAAAAGGTTGTGGGGCAAAACTATAAGCCCCTATCTTTCTATGTGTCTGATTAAAACTCCGTAACCACAAGTATTGCGTGAGTGTTAGCAATTATGAAGGACTAAATGATAGTTGAGTATGTGGACTTGCTTTTAAGCTCTGACATAGACTCTTTCCGATGTTATGATAGATTGCAATTGCTTCAATGACTGAGATTATAGTTTGTTGGAGCCCAATAAGGTTTATGATTTATACTCTTGCATTGTGAATAGATCATCACTTGAACATAAGTATCATATGACAAAATCTATATATGTTGCTTTTATGAGAACAATCATGATGCCTTCATGTCCGTATTTTATTTTTATCGATGCCTCTACCTCTAAACATGAGGACATATTTATTGTTATTGGCTTTTCGCTTGAGGACAAGCGAGGTCTAAGCTTGGGGGAGTTGATACGTCCATTTTGCATCATGCTTTTATATCGATATTTATTGCATTATGGGCTGTTATTTCACTTTATGTCACAATACTTATGGCTATTCTCTCTTATTTTACAAGGTTTACATAAGGAGGGAGAATGCCGGCAGCTGGAATTCTAGGCTGGAAAAGGAGCAAATATTAGAGACCTATTCTGCGCAACTCCAAAAGTCCTGAAACTCCATGGAACATCTTAAAATAAATAAAGAAAAATCCTCGCCAAAGATGAAGCCAGGGGCCCACACCCTGCTCGCGAGGGTGGGGGCGCGCCCCCCTCCTAGGGCGTGCCCCCTACCTCGTGGGCCCCCTGGTGGGTCTCCGACGTCCATCTTCTCCTATATGAAATCTTTCGATGAGAAAAAAATAATAAGCAACCTTTCAGGAGAAACTCCGCCGCCACGAGGCGGAACCTTGGCGGAACCAATCTAGAGCTCCGGCAGAGCTGTTCTGCCGGGGATACTTCCCTCCGGGAGGGGGAAATCATCACCATCGTCATCACCAACGCTCCTCTCATCGGGAGAGGGCAATCTCCATCAACATCTTCACTAGCACCATCTCATCTCCAAACCCTAGTTCATCTCTTGTATCCAATTCTTGTCTCAAAGCCCGGGATTGGTGCTAGTAGGTTGCTAGTAGTGTTGATTACTCCTTGTAGTTGATGCTAGTTGGTTTATTTGGTGCAAGATCATATGTACAGATCCTATATGCATATTATTACCCCTCTGATTATGAACATGAATATGCTTTGTGAGTAATTACGTTTGTTCCTGAGGACAAGGGAGAAGTCTTGCTATTAGTAGTCATGTGAATTTGGTATTCGTTTGATATTTTGATAAGATGTATGTTGTCTAGCCTCTAGTGGTGTTATGTGAACGTCGACTACATAACACTTCACCATTATTTGGGCCTAGAGGAAGGCATTGGGAAGTAATAAGTAGATGATGGGTTGCTCGAGTGACAGAAGCTTAAACCCTAGTTTATGCGTTGCTTCGTAAGGGGCTGATTTGGATCCATATGTTTCATGCTATGGTTAGGTTTACCTTAATACTTTTGTTGTAGTTGCGGATTCTTGCAATAGAGGTTAATCATATGTGGGATGCTTGCAATAGAGGACCCAAGCACCGGTCCACCCACATATCAAATTATCAAAGTACCGAACGCGAATCATATGAACGTGATGAAAACTAGCTTGACGATATTCCCATGTGTCCTCGGGAGCGCTTTTCCTATTATAAGAGTTTGTTCCGGCTTGTCCTTTGCTACAAAAGGATTGGGCCATCTTGCTGCACTTTATTTACTTTTGTTACTTGTTGCTCGTTACCATTTATCTTGTCACAAAACTATCTGTTACCACTTATTTCAGTACTTGCAGAGAATACCTTGCAGAAAACTGCTTATCATTTCCTTCTGCTCCTCGTTGGGTTCGACACTCTTACTTATCGAAAGGACTACGATAGATCCGCTATACTTGTGGGTCATCAGCGATGTGACCTAGGGCGCCGGTGTCCAGGCTGTGTACCAGGCGGTTTATTCTCGACCTGATCCTCCTTGTCATCGTCTCGAGCATCGTAAGGTGTGTCTATCATACACACTTCATACTAGGAAGTGGTCATCCCGTGTCGAGCGGGTAGTAAGCTCTGGCCTTGCTCCTCATCATCGTCCACACCGTCGATGTCTTTGGAGCGGGGGTCGGGCGTGTTGGTTAGGTCTTCAACAGTGGATACGAAGTTCGAACCAAACATAGTTCGACGAAGAATCCCTACGAAGTTCGAACCAATCATAGTTCGGTTCATCTCTACGAAGTTCAACAGTGGCGGGTGGGAAATAAAATTCTCCATCGTCCACCGAAAGTTCGAACCGAACATAGTTCGATGACGGGTCGTCTGGCAGGGATAGGTTTTTTAGCGAGCTTAGTACGTCACCCATGGGCGAGTGTTGGAAGACACCCACCGCGCCGAACTTGAAGATCGATAACCAATCGAGTTCGGTATACGCGGGCTCGCAGGGTTCGGAGTTTGACATTGGAGGTGAGTCCGAGGTACCGTTGATGCAGATACCGTATGAAGTGGAATCTGCGTGTGGCTCCAGCGCCGCGGAATCGGTAGCCCTTGTGATGGGGTCGAGCTTCCCATCTTCGGGCGACTTGATATGCTCCGGGTTTAAGGCCAGAGCTGCTACAGGAGCTATCTCCTAGATGCGGCCCGATGACAGGTTTAAGCCATGTTCATCGAGGCGATGGGAAACGGTTGCCGCGGTCTCTAATCCATCGAAAATCAAATCTCCACGGATGTCCGTGACGTAATTCAAGCTTCCGAATCTGACCTGATGGCCAGGGGCATAGCTGTCGATCTGCTCCAGATGGCCAAGTGAGTTGGCCCGTAGTACGAAGCCGCCGAATACGAAGATCTGTCCGGGGAGGAAGGTTCCTCTTTGGACAGCGTCATTATTGACGATTGAAGGGGCCATCGAACCTTTTGTCGACGGCACAGTGGAACTCTCAATGAAAGGACCAATGTCAGTGTCAAAATCGGCAGATCTCAAGTAGGGGGTCCTGAACTGTGCGTCTAGGATTGATGGTAACAGGAGACGGGGGACACGATGTTTACCCAGGTTCGGGCCCTCTCTATGGAGGTAATACCCTAGTTCCTGCTTGATTGATCTTGATGAATATGAGTATTACAAGAGTTGATCTACCAAGAGATCATAATGGCTAAACCCTAGAAGTCTAGCCTATGAATATGGTAATGAGTATGGGTGGTGTCCTTTCCGGACTATCCCCTTCGGTTTATATAGACACCGGGGGGATCTAGGGTTTACATGGAGTCGGTTACATAAGAAGAATCTTCGGTCGCCAAGCTTGTCTTCCACGCAAGGTAGAGTCCAATCCGGACACGGTGCAGTCTTTGGCCTTCATGTCTTCACAGCCATCAGTCTGGCCCAAAGGATAACAGGTCGGACGCCCGAGGACCCCTTAGTCCAGCTCCCTCAGTAATTGCGAGCTTTGGCATGCAATGCGCGCGCTCTGCTGGCGTTGGCCATGTCCAGGGCGTCTTCTAGCTCCGGCCCCTCCTCCTCTTTGTCGCCTTCGCGCTCGTGAGCCTGTCCAACAGCTTCACCGCGTCATCGTCGTCCTCTTGGAGCCATATCCCCCTCCGTAAGCCCTCCAAAAGCTTGTCGCCGCGCGCCCACGGGCGCACTGTGGCCGACCGAGCATTAATGGCGCTGTGGCCGCGTCCCCTCTGCGCCCTCGGCCCCTCTTTCCCTGTGCACCACTGTCGCTCGTCTGCTCCTCCCTCGTCGCGTTCCCGTGAATGTATCTATAATTTTTTATTGTTCCATGCTATATTATATCCTGTTTTGGACATTATTGGGCTTTATTATACATGTTTATATTACTTTTTGGACTAACCTATTAACCGGAGGAACAGCCCAGAATTGTTATTTTTTGCCTATTTCAGAGTTTCGCAGAAAAAGAATATTAAATGGAGTCCAAACGGAATGAAACCTTCGGGAACGCGATTTTCGAAACGAACATGATCTAGAGGATTTGGACCCTATGTCAAGCAATCAACCAGGAAGGCACGAGGTAGGGGGTGCGCCTACCCCCCACGCACACCCTCCACCCTCGTGGGGCCCATGTTGCTCCACCATCGTACTCCTTCCTCCTATATATACCAACGTACCCCCAAGCGGAGCCAAAATCCTAATTCTACCGCAGTAACTTTCTGTATCCACGAGATCCCATCTTGGAGCCTTTTCTGGAGCTCCACCGGAGGGGGTATCGATCACGGAGGGCTTCTACATCAACACCATAGCCTCTCCGATGAAGTGTGAGTAGTTTACTTCAGACCTTCGGGTCCATAGTAATTAGCTAGATGGCTTCTTCTCTCTTTTTGGATCTCAATACAAATTTCCCCCCTATCTTGTGGAGATCTATTCGATGTAATCTTCTTTTGCGGTGTGTTTGTTGAGACCGATGAATTGTGGGTTTATGATCAAGTTTATCTATGAACAATATTTGAATCTTCTCTGAATTCTTTTATGTATGATTGGTTATCTTTGCAAGTCTCTTCGAATTATCAGTTTGGTTTGGCCTACTAGATTAATCTTTCTTGCAATGGGAGAAGTGCTTAGCTTTGGGTTCAATCTTGCGGTGTCCTTTCCCAGTGACAGTAGGGGCAGCAAGGCGCGTATTGTATTATTGCCATCGAGGATAACAAGATGGGGTTTATATCATATTGCATGAGTTTATCCCTCTACATCATGTCATCTTGCTTAAAGCGTTACTCTGTTCTCTTGAACTTAATACTCTAGATGCAAGATGGATAGCGGTCGATGTGTGGAGTAATAGTAGTGGATGCAGGCAGGAGTCGGTCTACTTATCTCGGACGTGATGCCTACATGCATGATCATACCTAGATATTCTCATAACTATGATCAATTCTGTCAATTGCTCAACAGTAATTTGTTCACCCACCGTAATACTTATGCTCTCGAGAGAAGCCTCTAGTGAAACCTATGGCCCCCGGGTCTATTTTCCATCATATTAATCTTCCAATACTTAGTTATTTCCTTTGCCATTTATTTTACTTGCATCTTTATTTCTCTTTATCATAAAAATACCAAAAATATTATCCTATCATATCTATCAGATCTCACTCTCGTAGGTGACCGTAAAGGGATTGACAACCCCTTTATCGTGTTGGTTGCGAGGAGTTTATTTGTTTGTGTAGGTGCGAGGGACTCGTGAGTGGCCTCCTACTAGATTGATACCTTGGTTCTCAAAAACTGAGGGAAATACTTACGCTGCTCTACTGCATCACCCTTTCCTCTTCAAGGGAAAACCAACGCAGTGCTCAAGAGGTAGCATCCCGCGCCTCCCCGTGATCGCTGAGCCTCGCCAGAGCGCTGGCCGGATCCCCGTGGCGACACCCGAGCTCGGCCTCCCTCGCCCGCCTATATATAGGCCTCCCCCGAGCCTTTCGAGTACAACAGGAGCTTCCCCGCACTCCACTAGCCCACCCCAGCCTCTCATTCAAGCTCGAGGAGCTCCCTGTGCCCACCATCGCCGCCTTGGGCACCGCCTCTACTCACTTCGATTCCGGCGAACCACGCCCCCTCCCTTCATTCTTCCACCCCTAGTCGACCGACCAGACTCTGGTGGATCGCAGAACCTCCTTTTCTTTTCGCCAAGACCCCGGTGGCGTCGTCTCCAACTCCGGCCGAGCCGCCGTCCGCCACCATGCGAACCCTGCGTGACCCCTTCCTCTCCGGTGTGAGCCATGCACTCAGATCGACGCGGCTCTCCGCGCTGAGCTCGTCGGTAGGTGGAGCATCGTCGAAGGCCCTCTATGGCGCCTACTAGCGTCGCCCGACGCCGACGACCTCCTTGCCTCGCGAGCGGGCGCGAGGAAGATGAAACCGCCCCGCCCAGCTGGCCAGACAGGCCCTACCACCGCGTGTGACCCCACCCGTCAGCCTCTCCGTGCATTGACCCGGCCCAGATGACGTGGTAAGTGGAAACGTACTACCTGAAGTTCGCTTTCCTGGTTAGAAAGCGCATTCCCGTTGAACTATGGCTGAAAGTTCGTTTCCTTTTGCAGAAAGCGTACTCTGCCTAAATACATTTTCGGTTTTCTCAGTCAGGGGCTTGTTCGCAGAAAACTTTTCACAAATAGGTCCCTGGCATAAATAACTATATACCTTTTCAACCACAACTCCAAATGAGGAGAATCCAAAGCCCACTTCTTTGTTTCGTCGAGCCTGTTCTGATGGAATCATTTTCACCATGTTTTGACATTCTGAAAATGACCATTTTGCCCTTGCACTAAATCAGCCCACTTCGAGAGAGAACGTTTTCCGACGATTATTTCCGCGAGCTTCTCACACTTCTTCCCGGTGATTTCTGCCACCCCAGGCAAAGCCATTTCTCGGAGTATTGTTTTGATCTTGATATTGAAGGAAATATGCCCTAGAGGCAATAATAAAGCTATTATTTATTTCCTTATATCATGATAAATGTTTATTATTCATGCTAGAATTGTATTAACCGGAAACATAATACATGTGTGAATACATAGACAAACAGAGTGTCACTAGTATACCTCTACTTGACTAGCTCGTTGATCAAAGATGGTTATGTTTCCTAACCATAGACACGAGTTGTCATTTGATTAACGGGATCACATCATTAGGAGAATGATGTGATTGACTTGACCCATTCCATTAGCTTCGCACTTGATCGTTTAGTTTGTTGCTATTGCTTTCTTCATAACTTATACATGTTCCTATGACTATGAGATTATGCAACTCCCGTTTAGCGGAGGAACACTTTGTGTGCTACCAAACGTCACAACGTAACTGGGTGATTATAAAGGTGCTCTACAGGTGTCTCCGAAGGTCCTTGTTGGGTTGGCGTATTTCGAGATTAGGATTTGTCACTCCAATTGTCGGAGAGGTATCTCTGGGGCCTCTCGGTAATGCACATCACCTAAAGCCTTGCAAGCATTGTAACTAATGAGTTAGTTGCGAGATGATGTATTACGGAACGAGTAAAGAGACTTGCCGGTAACGAGATTGAACTAGGTATTGAGATACCGACGATCGAATCTCGGGCAAGTAACATACCGATGACAAAGGGAACAACGTATGTTGTTATGCGGTCTGACCGATAAAGATCTTTGTAGAATATGTAGGAGCCAATATGAGCATCCAGGTTCCGCTATTGGTTATTGACCGGAGACGTGTCTCGGTCATGTCTACATTGTTCTCGAACCCGTAGGGTCCGCATGCTTAACGTTACGATGACAGTTTCATTATGAGTTTACATATTTTGATGTACCGAAGTTTGTTCAGAGTCCCGGATGTGATCACGAACATGACAAGGAGTCTCGAAATGGTCGAGACATGAAGATTGATATATTGGAAGCCTATGTTTGGACGTCAGAAGTGTTCCGGGTGAAATCGACATTTTACCAGAGTACCGGGAGGTTACCGGACCCCCCCCGGTAACCTAATGGGCCTTAATGGGCCTAGTGGAGGATGAGGAGAGGAGTCCTAGGGGCTTCCGCGCGCCCCTCCCCCCCAGTCCGAATTGGACAAGGAGGGGGGCGGCGCCCCCCTTTCCTTTTCCCCCTCACCTCCTTCCCCCCAAGTCCTAATCCAACTATGGAAAGGGGGAGTCCTACTCCCAGTAGGAGTAGGACTCCTCCGGCGCGCCTCCTCCTAGGGCCGGCCGCACCCCCCCCTTGCTCCTTTATATATGGGGGCAGGGGGCACCTCTAGACACACAAGTTGATCTTCATGATCGTTCTCTTAGCCGTGTGCGGTGCCCCCCTCCACCATACTCCTCGATAATATTGTAGCGGTGCTTAGGTGAAGCCCTGCAACGGTAGAACATCAAGATCATCACCACGCCGTCGTGCTGACGGAACTCTTCCCCGACACTTTGCTGGATCGGAGTCCGGGGATCGTCATCGAGCTGAACGTGTGCTAAAACTCGGAGGTGTCGTAGTTTCGGTGCTTGATCGGTCGGGCCGTGAAGACGTATGACTACATCAACCGCGTTGTCATAACGCTTCCGCTGTCGGTCTACAAGGTTACATAGACTACACTCTCCCCTCTCGTTGCTATGCATCACCATGATCTTGCGTGTGCGTAGGAAATTTTTGGAAATTACTACGTTCCCCAATAGTGGTATCAGAGCCTAGGTTTTATGCGTAGATGTCATATGCACGAGTAGAACACAAGTGAGTTGTGGCCGATATAAGTCATACTGCTTACCAGCATGTCACACTTTGGTTCGGCAGTATTGTTGGATGAAGCGGCCCGGACCGACATTACGCATACGCTTACGCGAGACTGGTTTTACCGCCGTGCTATGCACACAGGTGACTAGCGGGTGTCAGATTCTCCAACTTTAGTTGAACCAAGTGTGGCTACACCCGGTCCTTGAGAAGGTTAAAACAGCACCAACTTGACAAACTGTCATTGTGGTTTTTGATGCGTAGGTAAGACCGGTTCTTGCTAAGCCCGTAGCAGCCACGTAAAACTTGCAACAACAAAGTAGTGGACGTGATATGGTCAAGACGTGATGAGATATAAGTTTTTGTATGAGATGATCATGTTTTGTTGAAGTTATCGGCAACTGGCAAAAGCCTTATGGTTATCTCTCTATTGCATAAGATGCAAGAGCCAAATAATTGCTTTACTATATCGCTATATGATAGCAATAGTTGCAAAAGCAATAGTTGGCGAGATGACCATGTGACGACACATTGATATAGATCAAGATGATGGAGATCATGCTGTCATGCCGGTGACGATGGAGATCATGACGATGCTTTGGAAATGGAGATCAAAGGCACAGGATGATGATGGCCATATCATGTCACATATTTTGATTGCATGTGATGTTTATCTTTTATACATCTTATTTTGCTTAGTTCGATGGTAGCTTTATAAGATGATCTCTCACTAATTATCAAGGTACAAGTGTTCTCCCTGAGTATGCACCGTTTCGAAAGTTCTTCGTGCAGAGACACCACGTGATGATCGGGTGTGATAGGCTCTACATTCAAATACAACGGGTGCAAAACAGTTGCACACGTGGAATACTTAGGTTAAACTTGACGAGCCTAGCATATAACTGATATGGCATCGGAACACTGAGACCGAAAGGTCGAGCGTGAATCATATAGTAGATATGATCAACATAGTGATGTTCACCATTGAAACTACTCCATCTCACGTGATGATCGGACATGGTTTAGTTGATATGGATCACGTGCTCACTTAGAAGATTAGAGGGATGTCTGTCTAAGTAGGAGTTCTTAAGTAATATGATTAATTGAACTTTAATTTATCATGAACTTAGTCCTGGTAGTATTAGCATATCTATGTTGTAGATCAATAGCTCGCGATGTTGCTCCAAGTTTATTGTGTTCCTAGAGAAAAATTATGTTGAAAAATTTTAGTAGCAATGATGCAGATTGGATCCGTGATCTGAGGATTATCCTCATTGCTGCACAGAAGAATTATGTCTTTAATGCACCGCTAGGTGACAGACCTATTGCAGGATTAGAGGCAGACGTTATGAACGTTTGGCTAGCTCAATATGATGACTACTTGATAGTTTAGTGCACCATGCTTAACAGCTTAGAATCGGGACTTCAAAGACATTTTGAATGTCATGGACCATATGAGATGTTCCAGGAGTTGAAGCTAATATTTCAAGCAAATACCCGAGTTGAGAGATATGAAGTCTCCAACAAGTTCTACAGCTAAAAAGATGGAGGAGAATAGCTCAAGCAGTGAGCATGTGCTCAGATTGTTTGGGTACTACAATCGCTTGAATCAAGTGGGAGTTAATCTTCCAGATAAAATAGTGATTGGCAGAATTCTCTAGTCACCATCACCAAGTTAGTAGAACTTCATGATGAACTATAATATGCAAGGGATAACGGAAACGATTCCCAAGCTCTTCGTGATGCTGAAATCAACGAAGGTAGAAATCAAGTGTTGATGGTAGAAAAGACCACTAGTTTCAAGAAAAGGGAAAAGGGAAGAAGGGGAACTTCAAGAACGGCAAACAAGTTGCTGCTCAAGTGAAGAAACCCAAGTCTGGACCTAAGCCTGAGACTAAGTGCTTCTACTGCAAAGGGACTGGTCACTAGAAGCGGAACTACCCCAAGTATTTGGTGGATAAGAAGGATGGCAAAGTGAACAAAGGTATATTTGATATACAGATTATTGATGTGTATTTTACTAGTGTTTGTAGCAACCCCTCGGTATTTGATACTGGTTCAGTTGCTAAGAGTAGTAACTCGAAACGGGGGTTGCAGAATGAACAGAGACTAGTTAAGGGTGAAGTGACGATGTGTGTTGGAAGTGGTTCCAAGATTGATGTGATCATCATCGCACACTCCCTATACTTTCGGGATTAGTGTTGAACCTAAATAAGTGTTATTTGGTGTTTGCGTTGAGCATGAATATGATTTGATCATGTTTATTACAATACAGTTATTCATTTAAGTAAGAGAATAAATGGTTGTTCTGTTTACATGAATAAAACCTTATATGGTTACACACCCAATGAAAATAGTTCGTTGGATCTCGATCGTAATGATACACATATTCATAATATTGAAACCAAAAGATGCAAAGTTAATAATGATAGTGCAACTTATTTGTGGCACTGCCGTTTAGGTCATATTGGTGTAAAGTGCATGAAGAAAATCCATGGTGATGGGCTTTTGGAATCACTTGATTATGAATCAATTGATGCTTGCGAACCATGCCTCATGGGCAAGATGACTAAGACTCCGTTCTCCGGAACAATGGAGCAAGCAACTGATTTGTTAGAAATCATACATACTGATGTATGTGGTCTTATGAATATTGAGGCTCGCGGCAGGTATCATTATTTTCTAATCTTCACAGATGATTTGAGCAGATATGTGTATATCTACTTGATGAAACACAAGTCTGAAACATTTGAAAAGTTCAAAGAATTTCAGAGTAGAAGTGGAGAATCATCGTAACAAAAATAAAAGTTTCTACGATATGATCCCAGAAGAAAAATATTTGAGTTACGAGTTTGGCCTACAGTTAAAACAATGTGAAATAGTTTCACCACTCACGCCACCTGGAACACCACAGTGTAATGGTATGTCCGAACGTCATAACCGTACTTTATTATATATGGTGTGATCTATGATGTCTCTTACCGATCTACCACCGTCGTTTTGGGGTTATGCATTAGAGACAGCTACATTCACATTAAAAAGGGGCACCATCTAAATCCGTTGAGACGACACCGTATGAACTGTGGTTTGGCGAGAAACCTAAGCTGTCGTTTCTTAAAGTTTGAGGTTGCAATGCTTATGTGAAAAAGTTTCAACCTGATAAGCTCTAACCCAAATCGGAGAAGTGCGTCTTCATAGGATACCCAAAAGAAAATGTTGGGTACACCTTCTATCACAGATCCGAAGGCAATATATTCGTTGCTTTGAATGGATCCTTTCTAGAAAAGGAGTTTCTCTCGAAAGAAGTGAGTGGGAGGAAAGTAGAACTTGATGAGGTAACTGTACCTGCTCCCTTATTGGAAAGTAGTTCATCACAGAAATCTGTTCCTGTGACTACTACACCGATTAGTGAGGAAGCTAATGATGATGATCATGTAACTTCAGATCAAGTTACTACCGAACCTCCTAGGTAAACCAGAGTGAGATCCGCACCAGAGTGGTACGGTAATCCTGTTCTAGAGGTCATGTTACTTGACCATGACGAGCCTACGAACCATGAGGAAGCAATGATGAGCCCAGATTCCGCAAAATGGCTTGAAGCCATGAAATCTGAGATGGGATCCATGTATGAGAACAAAGTGTGGACTTTGGTTGACTTGCCCAAAGATCGGCAAGCAATTGAGAATAAATGGATCTTCAAGAAGAATACTAACGCTGACGGTAATGTTACTGTCTACAAAGCTCGACTTGTCGCAAAAGGTTTTCGACAAGTTCAAGGGATTGACTACAATGAGACCTTCTCACCCGTAGCGATGCTTAAGTCTGTCCGAATCATGTTAGCAATTGTCGCATTTTATGATTATGAAATTTGGCAGATGGATGTCAAAACTGCAAAAAAATGGATTTCTGGAAGAAGAGTTGTATATGATGCAGCCGGAAGGTTTTGTCGATCCAAAAGGAGCTAACAAAGTGTGCAAGCTCCAGCGATCCATTTATGGACTGGTGCAAGCCTCTCGGAGTTGGAATAAACGCTTTGATAGTGTGATCAAAGCATTTGGGTTTGTATAGACTTTTGGAGAAGCCTGTATTTACAAGAAAGTGAGTGGGAGCTCTGTAGCATTTCTGATATTATATGTGGATGACATATTACTAATCGGAAATGATATAGAATTTCTGGATAGCATAAAGGGATACTTGAATAAGAGTTTTTCAATGAAAGACCTCGGTGAAGCTGCTTACATATTAGGCCTTAAGATCTATAGAGATATATCAAGACGCTTAATTGGACTTTCACAAAGCACATACATTGAAAAAGTTTTGATGAAATTCAAAATGGATCAAGCAAAGAAAGGATTCTTGCCTGTGTTAGAAGGTGTGAAATTGAGTAAGACTCAATGCCCGACCACTATAGAAGATAGAGAGAAAATGAAAGATGTTCCCTATGCTTCAGCCATAGGCTCTATCATGTATGCAATGATGTGTACCAGACCTGATGTGTGTCTTGCTATAAGTCTAGCAGGGAGGTACCAAAGTAATCCAGGAGTGGATCTCTGGACAGCGGTCAAGAACATCCTGAAATACCTGAAAAGGACAAAGGATATGTTTCTCGATTATGGAGGTGACAAAAGGTTCGTCGTAAAGGGTTACGTCGATGCAAGTTTTGACACTGATCCAGATGACTCAAAGTCTCAATCTGGATACATATTGAAAGTGGGAACAATTAGCTAGAATAGCTCCATGCAGAGCATTGTTGACATAGAAATTTGCAAAATACTTACGGAACTGAATGTGGCAGACCCATTGACTAAACTTCTCTCACAAACAAAACATGATCACACCTCAGTACTCTTTGGGTGTTAATCACATAGCGATGTGAACTAGATTATTGACTCTAGTAAACCCTTTGGGTGTTGGTCACATGTCGATGTGAACTATGGGTGTTAATCACATGGTGATGTGAACTATTGATGTTAAATCACATGGCGATGTGAACTAGATTATTGACTCTAGTGCAAGTGGGAGACTGAAGGAAATATTCCCTAGAGGCAATAATAAAGCTATTATTTATTTCCATAGATCATGGTAAATGTTTATTATTCATGCTAGAATTGTATTAACTGGAAACATAATACATGTGTGAATACATAGACAAACAGAGTGTCACTAGTATGCCTCTACTTGACTAGCTCGTTGATCAACGATGGTTATGTTTCCTAACCATAGACATGAGTTGTCATTTGATTAACGGGATCACATCATTAGGAGAATGATGTGATTGACTTGACCCATTCCATTAGCTTAGCACTTGATCGTTCAGTATGTTGCTATTGCTTTCTTCATAACTTATACATGTTCCTATGACTATGAGATTATGCAACTCCCGTTTACCGGAGGAACACTTTGTGTTCTACCAAATGTCACAACGTAACTGGGTGATCATAAAGGTGCTCTACAGGTGTCTCCGAAGGTACTTGTTGGGTTGGCGTATTTCGAGATTAGGATTTGTCACTCCGATTGTCGGAGAGGTATCTCTGGGCCCTCTCGGTAATGCACATCACCTAAAGCCTTGCAAGCATTGCAACTAATGAGTTAGTTGCGAGATGATGTATTACGGAACGAGTAAAGAGACTTGCCGATAACGAGATTGAACTAGGTATTGAGATACCGACGGTCGTATCTCGGGCAAGTAACATACCGATGACAAAGGGAACAACATATGTTGTTATGCGGTCTGGCCGATAAAGATCTTCGTAGAATATGAAGGAGCCAATATGAGCATCCAGGTTCCGCTATTGGTTATTGACCGGAGATGTGTCTCGGTCATGTCTACATTGTTCTCAAACCCGTAGGGTCCGCACGCTTAACGTTACGATGATAGTTTCATTATGAGTTTATATATTTTGATGTACCGAAGTTTGTTCAGAGTCCCGGATGTGATCACGGACATGACGAGGAGTCTCGAAATGGTCGAGACATGAAGATTGATATATTGGAAGCCTATGTTTGGACATCGGAAGTGTTCCGGGTGAAATCGGCTTTTTACCGGAGTACCGGGAGGTTACCGGAACCCCCTCCCCCCCGTAACCTAATGGGCCTTAATGGGCCTAGTGGAGGAAGAGGTGAGGAGGCCTAGGGGCTGCCGCACCCCCCCCCCCAAGTCCGAATTGGACAAGGAGGGGGGGCGGCGCCCTCCCTTTCCTTTTCCCCCTCTCCTCCTTCCCCCCAAGTCCTAATCCAAATAGGGAAAGGGGGGAGTCTTACTCCCGGTAGGAGTAGGACTCCTCCGGCGTGCCTCCTCCTAGGGCCGGCCGCACCCCCCTTACTCCTTTATATACGGGGGCAGGGGCACCTCTACACACACAAGTTGATCTTCGTGATCGTTCTCTTAGCCGTGTGCGGTGCCCCCCTCCACCATACTCCTCGATAATATTGTAGCGGTGCTTAGGCGAAGCCCTGCGATGGTAGAACATCAAGATCGTCACCACGCCGTCGTGCTAACGGAACTCTTCCCCGACACTTTGCTGGATCGGAGTCCGGGGATCGTCATCAAGCTGAACGTGTGCTAAAACTCAGAGGTGCCGTAGTTTTGGTGCTTGATCGGTCGGGTCGTGAAGACGTACGACTACATCAACCACGTTGTCATAACGCTTCCGCTGTCGGTCTACGAGGGTAGGTAGACTACACTCTCCCCTCTCGTTGCTATGCATCACCATGATCTTGCGTGTGCGTAGGAATTTTTTTGAAATTACTACGTTCCCCAACAGATATTGCCATGATATTGCTTGGAGTTCTAGGACTTATGTTTTGATGATTATGTGGATGGCATGTGCCTTTGGGTTCTTAGTGGCTATTATGACTATTTTCATGATGGTGTCTAGTATTATTTTGGAGTATTAATTTGGACATGTTCCTTTGGATTCTTAGTGGCTATTATGACTATTTTCATGATGGTATCTGGTATTATTTTGGAGTATTACTTTGTACATGTGCCTTTGGATTCTTAGTGGGTATTATGATTATTTTCATGATGGTATCTGGTATTATTTTCGAGTATTACCTTGGATATCATGTTGCCTTTGGATTATTAGTGGCTAGTGTTAGTTTCGTCATGATGCTAGTTGATCTTATGTTTTGGAGTATGATGGTGGAGATGATGCTTGCATGTGGAAAATAGTTGGATAGTTGGTTCTTGATATTTGAGTAGTAGTATTATCGTTCTTGGGTTCACAATGATAGTACTGTTATACTGTCCTCGGAGTATTTTGATATGACGATATTAAGCTTTGGATTATTTGTTGGATATTGCTATGACTTGGATTATAGTTTGATAGTTGATATCGGAGTATCAGTTATCACAGTTATATTTTTGGGGATAAATTCTGTCATTAAGTTGGTCAGGTGCCACCGAACCGGGCTTTCTCTAGTGCAACCACATTTGCCTTTATGGGAAGGCCCTCATGCGATGCTATTGCCATGTCTCTCGCCGGTGCCTCCAACGAGGGAAGGTTATGGGCGCGCGCTACCCTGATCAGGTAGGCGGACATTAGCCTTGTGTACCCGTAGTTGGATTTTTGCATGCTTTTGTCCCTGTTTGGGACCGTTTTTGTTGGCCACGATGGTGGTCGTAGGTGTCTTTGGTAGGCACGGGGCGACCCAGGACTGAACCCAAAGGGGGTGTTGGTCGGAGTGGCCAGGAGAGTGTCATGGAAGTAGATCGCTTGTGTCGGAACGCCGTTGGTCCACTTGAATGGGAGTGCGAGGCCATGGGTTCTGTGGTGTGGGTAAAGTGCACTACCTCTGCAGAGTGTGTTTGTTTAAACTATCGATAGTCGCATCCTCGGTCATGGGCATGGGTTCGTACTAGGTCACACCGTTCGATCAACACTCACATGACGAAATGACTTATAGGTGATTTATATGTTGATATTTTGAGCAGTACAGATTGGCAGGATGTTGATGATGATGTTGGAGACCAAGTGTTCGTCATCGTAGTGATCGCCAGAAAGATCACCGTTTGAGACCAAGTGTTGGTCATGGTTGTGATCGCCGGAAAGATCACCTTTTGGTTTTGATCATGAGGTGATCGTGACAGTATATTGCTTGGCCGGTTAGCCAAGAGAGATATGGTTATGGAGATCTGAGATGGTGATTTATCAGTATTGTATTAGTTTCATACCATGCTTAGTAGTTGTTTCATCATAATAGTTGTTAATTTAATTAACCTGTTAAATGATATGTGATTGTCTTGCCTTGATGTTTATGGTTGTTGTGAGCTTGCAAGTACACTCAATGTACTGATCTGGCGTGTCATGCCAGATTGCAGGTGATGCCATGGTTGCTTGATTGCTTGTCGAGATTGCCGTGCATGCGCGCTAGATCGTGTCCCAGCCAGAGTCCCTGCAGAGTGGAGTTCACCACCTTCGTCGTTCTTCCACTGCTAGAAGTATTCCGCTGCTATGAGTTGTTTTGCTGCTAGCACAGAGCAAGTGTAGTATCATAGGCGTAGTGTCGCCGTGCTGATGTGCTTCTTTGTAACATCAGACCCTTGTACTATTATTCTTGTAATAAAGCTGATTTGCTCTATGTCAAACAGTGTCGTATTCTAGAGACTTCTCCTCGATCTCTGGGATGGAATACGGGGCGTTCCGGTTTCTTTGAGCCGGGGTGCCACAGCACTTGGTATCAGAGCAGGTCTGCCTGTAGGACGCCCTAGTCAGTGCGAGCGGTAGAAACCAGTAGAAATCGGTAGTTCATAGTTTGGCTTGTATATTGCATTTGGTTGCTGCATTTGTTTGTTGCATAGCATGCATATAGCCTTAGCATTTGTTGCTAACAGTTTATCTTGTAAGTGTAGCTGGCATCGGTTCGGATCCACTACAGCTCAGCCTTTGCATTTCTCTAGTTTTCTTTTCTTGCTCGTTCTTTGGTGTTTGGTGTCATATATGTCCCAGCAGACTGATGCCGAGTGATCCCGACACTGTTCGTAGAAATGGTGCTCATGTATCACACTGATATCCTTCTTTTAGCCCCACCTATCGTTTCGGTGATAGACACGCTTCTATCTCGAATCGTCCTTTTTATCTTGTCGTGTTGGCAACCCTTAATGGTCTCAGTCATCGTAAAAAGGGCAATGTCAGCAGCCTCAGTTTTTCCTCGCTATCCTATTTCTTGGACGAGTATGGATATTTCCCGTCCGCTTGATAATAATGTGGCAACGACATTTGTCTCCTGCTACATGGTTACCAAGTACTTCCTCGCCTCCGAGCTACTCCAGGTTGCTACCTGGCTAAGCTAGCACTTGGTGTAGCACTGTTTACACCAATTCTTCCACACATTTATTCGTTCTCGTGCACATTGTCACAGCATGCTAGATCGTAGAACCGGAGATCCCGCGAGACTTATGTGCTTAAGTAGGTATGCATATTGTGTGACTAGCAGTAATATGTGACATTGATTGTGTGTGAATTGATTGTTGATTGTGTGTTTTGCTTAGTTGAGTTTTCTTTTACTTCTTTCATTTGGGCCCTGGTGTTACATTATTTTTCCCCTATAAAGAGTTACTCATCAACCGACACCGGATCCGAAGAATCAGCAAGGAGTTCAAATATTTGGAAACTCAGCTAAACATAATGGAATTCTCAGCCGATTGCAGTGAAATGGGGAATATCTGATCATGAGGCTGATAATCAAATTTTGCATTAGTGTGCACTCCTCACAACAGTACTGATAACTCAAGCATGTATAAGTATAAAATCCTCACAGAAGTAATGATCAGCAGTAAGACAAGTCAGGTACAAGATCAACAGTATATTTTCAGTCAAAGGTATGGAGCATATACAAAATTTTGGCTCAACAATGCATGATGTTTGAAATATATGATCATCCGAAATAAAGTCAGCATGTGATATGCTCAAGGAAGATAGTCATACAAATTTTCTCATTCAAATAATCAGCCACAGGATATTATGGGCGTGTGTGTAGATTTCAGTCTGCATATTAGTGTGAAGCTTTGGATTTTCCGGTCCAAGATACCGGGTCTTACACAGCAAGATACCTCAGTAAAAGCTTCTGACAAACGGAAAAATGAATCTTTCTCCACAAGCAACCCAAGGAGAAACTTCTCAAAGTACGGAAACCCGGCTTCTCCTGCACAATACTCATGTCAAGCTTCATGTGTAAGCTATCGAGGCTTCTTCTGCACGCTACCCAGGCAAAAGCTTCGAATGGAAGCTAACGAGCCTTCATCGGCAAGCTACACGAATGGCTTTTCCCTGCAGTTCAAGGGTCAGATTTGCAATAATTTTGTCAGAGGTACAATGCTTTCAAAACATATGCCTACCGCAAGGATCGAGTGCTCGGTGGCATATTCTTCTTATACATATGGTGAGCATGCATCCCCAACCATATCAGTCACTCATACGAGGTACGGCCAGGATCCAACAGATATACCTAAGAAAGGTACGGATCCAACAACCTCATGGGCCGTGCAAATGAAGATAAACAGAGATACATTTCATATAATACAAGGATCAACAAGATCTGGAGATGGCATCACAGAATCAACAGCCTTGACAATGGTCATCAAGGTCATTATTCTCGCAACTGAAAAGGAGATGTCTTAAAACCTTGTCACCTTCTTGTATGATTGGACTCAGCAATGAGCTATATACAGCTACAAACCCCTGGTATATGTCATATGTGTGCAGACCCAGGTCAGAAAACAAGCACAAGGAATAATGTCAAAAATATTGCACTAATCACGTCCATGGTCATATGAAGAATCAAGGACAGGTGTGGTCAAGTTATTTCAGTAAGGTATCCTATCAAAGAAAATCATGACCGTTAAAGGATGAGACTAACAGCAAAGGTATGATGATTTTTGTGCTACCATCAGGGTCCGGATACCCAAATTAGTTGGAGGCCGTAATTCCATATGGATCCACAAAGACATACTCTCAGAGGATTACTCTGTTTTACAAGGATTTCATATCCCGCTGACCCGCTTAAAATGGTTAGTGTGGAAAAATCCAAATGGGTATACCGACAAAATGAGAAAATCAAAATCCAAATAATCAGCTTAGACCCGGTATACTCACCAACGGAATCATACATGGTCAGTCTGCCAGGAAAAGCAATTGTCCGTCAGCCTCGTGTTAGTCCAGTCTCAAGATGTAAATATTTGAGGTATGACACAGCTATAACTCCATACACCATTATATTGCTCACGACAAAAGGCAGTCGAATCTTTGGCACATATCTCATGCTTGAGCCAAATAAATAAATCAAAATCAGTATGACCTATGAGTAGTCAGATCCTATCAGAAGATTGACATGATCAATTCTCAGCATTTATTGAAACCAGAAGGCCTGCATTTATTTGAAGCAACCCCATGACAGAAGTATTAAGGTTTTCATGACCAGAAGAAAATTTATGCTCAGATCCATTGGATACCACCACAGATATGGAGAATCAACATCAGTAAAAATAAATTGGTATATGAGCAAAGACATGTCAGGATTTTGGGAAAGGTGAAGCAAACCACCCAGAGCAAGGTAAGAAAATCGTATGAAATTCTTGGGGGAAGAATAAATAAAGGAAAAAGGATACCCGAGTTGGAAACGGTGTCCTAAAGTCATACTTGTTCCCTAAGCAACTAAATCTCGAGGACGAGATTTCTTTAAGGGGGTAAGAGTTGTGACAGTCTGGTTTTTGGCCCTTTTCTTTCTCTTTTTGATTTATTGGTTTTTGCTCTGTTTTTCTTTTTGGAGTGGTTCTGTGGCCTTGTCACCTGCGAAATCATCTTCATTTCCTCTCCCAAGTGGCTCATCATCCTCAAATCCATCCCAAGATCATGTCACTCCACTACTTGACCAAACCCTAAAATCTTTTTCTAGGAAATATTTCTTTTCCTATTAAAGGAATAACCCTATCTGCCCTAGGTTGTGAAGCAACCTATATTTTTGCCCATCCAAAAATCCCCAAATAATTCTCATAATTTCTTTGGGTCATATGTTGCTTAAATATGCCCAAACATTCCTGTCCTAGCCCAAGAATATTTCCCCAATAATTATTCTTCATTTTTGTCCAGAGGGGCACTTTGTGAAGGAAGTGCCACATATCCTTTCCTGATTCCTCCCAAATCTTTTGGGCATTCTCTTATGTCCAAATCATTGCCACATGCCAAAATTCAACTTTATTTGCCTACTCAAACTTCCTCAGTGATTTTTCAAAGTTCCTGTCTAAGGGAATCCTTTGTGAAGGAATTGATAGCTAGGTTTATCCAAATGAGTTGAAATTTTTCACACTCCTTAATGTGCTCATGTCATTGCTCTCCTCCAATTTGCAGCCCCATCCAATCATTTATGTGAGCACAGGACCAAATCTTTGATTCTGGCAATATTTTCAGGTTGTGAAGCAAGTATAATTTATATTGCTTCAAAATCCTGTTAATTTACCAAAGCATTCTCCTACCAAAATAACTTCTCTCCACCAATTTTGGGATCAATTCTTAAACCCAATATTGCTCTACATTTTTTGCAAGATTCTGGTCAGTGAAGATAGCTTTGAAGGAAGTACAATTTTGGTAAATCCTATTGGTATGAAAATTTTATAGCACCTTTATCTGGCCAAATCAGTAAGCCTTGACAAATTTCATCTCAAGTGGTTACTCTATGTGAGTGAACCATCATGATCTTGATTTTGGACCCATAATGTGAGTTACAAAGCAACTATATTAGTTTGTGCTCCGTTATGCCCCAAAACCTCCAGGATCATAGTCCTTCCATAGATAATCACCCCAGACAAACTCTTTGGCGCCAGTAAAGTTCCTGTTGTTCCCCAGTGCACGGCCAAGTTTACTGCAGTAAACTTCAGGCGGTGATTACCATTTAACCATAGCAGTTTTAACCAAACTACCACCGAAGTTGTAACCTCCCTAGGAAGGAAAAACCCCAGACATCGTTTGGCTGGCCGTGTGGCACTGTGTGCACTAGTGCACGCGGTGATCACGAGCTTTGGCATGCAATGCGCGCGCTCTGCTGGCGTTGGCCGCGTCCAGGGCGTCTTCTAGCTCCAGCCCCTCCTCCTCTCATCGCCTTCGCGCTCGTGAGCCTGCCCAACAGCTTCACCGCGTCGTCTCCATCCTCCTGGAGCCATATCCCCCTCCGTAAGCCCTCCGTTAGCGCTCGTTGCTGCGCGCCCACGGGCGCACTGTGGCCGACCGAGCATTAATAGCGTCGTGGCCGCATCCCCTCTGCGCCCTCGGCCCCTCTTGCGCTGTGCACCGTTGTGGCTCGTCCGCTCCTCCCTCGCCGCGTTCCCGCGCCACCCCGCGATTGCTGAGCCTCACTAGAGCATTGGCTGGATCCCCGTGGCGACACCCGAGCTCGGCCTCCCCCGAGCCTTTTGAGCACACCAGCAGCCTCTGCGCACTCCACTACCCCTCCCCAGCCTCTCGTTTGAGCTCAAGGAGCTTCCTGTGCCCACCATCGCAGCCTTGGCCGCCGCCTCTGATCACTTCGATTCCGGCGAACCACGCCCCCTTCCTTCATTCTTCCACCTTTAGTCGACCGACCAGACTCCGGTGGACCGCACAACCTCCTTTCCTTTTCACCAAGACCCCGGTGGCGTCGTCTCCAACTCCGGCCGAGCCGCCGTCCGCCACCACGCGAACCCTGCCCGACCCCTTCCTCTCCGGCGTGAGCCACGGGCTCAGATCGACGCAGCTCTCCGTGCTGAGCTCGTCGGTAGGTGGAGCGTCGCCGGAGGCCCTCTGTGGCGCCTGCTAGCGTCGCCCGACGCCGGCGGCCTCCCTGCCTCGTGGACGGGCGCGAGGAAGATGAAGCCACCCCGCTCAGCAGGCCAGACGGGCCCCACCATCACGCGCGACCCCACCCATCAGCCTCTCTGTGCGTTGACCGAGCCCGGATGTCGTGGTAAGTGGAAACGTACTGCCTAAAGTTTGTTTTCCTTGTCAGAAAGTGCATTCCCGTTGAACTACGGCTGAAAGTTTGTTTCCTTTTGCAGAAAGCGTAATCTGCCCGGATACGTTTTCGGTTTTCTCAGTCATGGGCTTGTTTGCAGAAAACTTTTCACAGATAGGTCCCTGGCAGAAAACACTTTATAACTTTTCAACCACAACTCCAAATGAGGTGAATCCAAAGCCCACTTATTTGTTTCGTCAAGCCCGTTCCGATGGAGTCATTTTCACCATGTTTTGACATTATGAAAACGACCATTTTTCCCTTGCACTAAATCAGCCCGCTTCGAGAGAGAACGTTTTCTGACGATTCTTTCTGCGAGCTTCTCGCACTTCTTCCCAGTGATTTCTTCCACCCCAGGCAAGCCACACCCTCCATTTGCATGATTGCAATGCAGTGGCATGGTTTATTTGTTTGAACTTGTTTAAAATATTGCATTAGCTATGTATGATTTGTTCATGGCATTTCTCGGAGTATTGTTTTGATCTTGATATTGCCATGATATTGCTTGGAGTTCTAGAACTTATGTTTTGATGATTATGTGGATAACATGTGCCTTTGGATTCTTAGTGGCTATTATGATTATTTTCATGATGGTAGCTGGTATTATTTTAGAGTATTACTTTGGACATGTGCCTTTGGATTCTTAGTGGCTATTATGATTATTTTCATGATGGTATCTGGTATTATTTTGGAGTATTACATTGGACATGTGCCTTTGGATTCTTAGTGGCTACTATGATTATTTTCATGATGGTATCTGGTATTATTTTGGAGTATTACTTTGGATATCATGTTGCCTTTGGATTATTAGTGGCTAGTGTTAGTTTCATCATGATGCTAGTTGATCTTATGTTTTGGAGTATGATGACGGAGATGATGCTTGCATGTTGATGATAGTTGGATAGTTAGTTCTTGATATTTGAGTAGTAGTATTATCGTTCTAGGATTCATAATGATAGTACTGTTATACTGTCCTTGGAGTATTTTGATATGACGATATTAAGCTTTGGATTATTTGTTGGATATTTCTATGACTTGGATTATAGTTTGATAGTTGATATCGGAGTATCAGTTATCACAGTTATATTTTTGGGGATAAATTCCGTCATTAAGTTGGTCAAGTGCCATCGAACCAGGCTTTCTCCAGAGCAACCACATTTGCCTTTATGGGAAGGCCCTAATGCGATGCTATTGCGGTGTCTCTCGCCGGTGCCTCCAACGAGGGAAGGTTATGGGCGCGCGCTACCCTAATCAGGTAGGCGGACATAAGCCTTGTGTGCCCGTAGTTGGATTTTTGCGCGCTTTTGTCCCCTTTTGGGACCATTTTTGTTGGCCACGATGGTGGTCGTTGGTGTCTTTGGTAGGCAAGGGGCCACCTAGGACTGAACCCAAAGGGGGTGTTGGTCGGAGCGGCCGGGAGAGTGTCAGGGCAGTAGATCGGTTTTGTCGGAACGCCGTTGGTCCACCCGAATGGGAGTGTGAGGCCATGGGTTCCGTGGTGTGGGTAAAGTGCACTACCTCTATAGAGTGTGTTTGTTTAAACTATCGATAGCCGTGTCCTCGGTCATGGGCATGGGTTCATACTAGGTCACACCGTTTGATCAACACTCACATGACGGAATGACTTATAGGTGATTTATATGTTGATATTTTGAGCAGTACAGATTGGCAGGATCTTGATGATGATGTTGGAAACCAAGTGTTAGTCATGGTAGTGATCGCCGTCAAGATCACCGTTTGATACCAAGTGTTGGTCATGGTTGTAATCGCCGGAAAGATCACCGTTTGGTTTTGATCACGAGGTGATCGATATGGTATATTGCTTGGCCGGTTAGCGAAGAGAGATATGGTTATGGAGATCTGAGATGGTGATTTATCAGTATTATATCAGCTTCATACCATGCTTAGTAGTTGTTTCATCATAATAGTTGTTAATTTAATTAAACTGTTAAATGCTATGTGATTGTCTTGCCTTGATGTTTATGGTTGTTGTGAGCTTGCAAGTACATTCAATGTACTGACCTGGCGTGTCATGCCAGATTGCAGGTGATGCCATGGTTGCTTGATTGCTTGTCGAGGTTGTCATGCGTGCGCGCTAGATCATGTCCCAGCCAGAGTCCCTATGGAGTGGAGTTCACCACCTTCATCATTGTTCCGCTGCTAGAAGTATTCCACTGCTACGAGTTGTTTCGCTGCTGGCATAGAGCAAGTGTGGTATCGCAGGCGTAGTGTCACCGTGCTGATGTGCTTCTTTGTAACATCAGACCCTTGTATTATTATTCTTGTAATAAATCTGATTTGTTCTATGTCAAGCAGTGCCGTATTCCAGAGACTTCTCCTCGATCTCTGGGCTGGAATATGGGGCGTTCCAGTTTCTTTCAGCCGGGGTGCCACAAGATCTTATGTTTCTATGGATGAAAGTAGGAAAAGAACCGCTATGCTTAGAGGTAAAAGAGAATTTTTAGAAAAAAGCATTTTCTAGTGATTTCTTTCACAAAAGTGATGAAGATCTTAAAATGATTGGTGTTTCTTCTGTTGATTCCTTGTTTAGTAACGTTAAGATTGATGGGAAAGGGACTAGAGAAGAGTCAACTTTAGGTAGAAGGCGTCCCAATATTTCGGAGGGTGAAAATCTTGTTGAAAAAATTAATGAAAGTGGGTTTGGAGAGGTCAAAACTTTAGCTAGTGATGTACCCACTCTTTTGGATTACAAAGACTTTAATTATGATAGTTTCTCTTTGATTGATTGTATTTCTTTGTTGCAATCCATGATAAATTCACCCCATGCTTATGAACAAAATAAAGGTTTCACTAAACATATTGTTGATGCTATGATGAAAGCTCTTGAAGAAAAATTGGAATTAGAAGTTTCATTTCCTAGAAAATTGCATGATGAATGGGAACCTACTATCAAAGTCAAGATTAAAAATTATGAGTGTTTTGCTTTGTGTGACTTGGGTGCTAGTGTTTCTACAATTCGGAAATATTTATGTGATGTGCTTGGTCTTACTAATCTTGAAGAATGTTCTTTTTATTTGCACTTGGCGGATTCTACTATTAAAAAGCCTATGGGAATAATTAATGATGTTCTTATTCTTGCAAATAGGAATTATGTGCCAATAGATATTATTGTTCTTGATATTGATTGCAATTCGTCTTGTCCAATTATTCTTGGTAGACCGTTTTTACGCACTATCGGTGTCGTGATTGATATGAAAGAAGGCAATATTGAAGTAAATATGACCTAGAGGCAATAATAAAGTTGTTATTTATATTTCCTTATATCATGATAAATGTTTATTGTTCATGCTAGAATTGTATTAACCAGAAACTTAGTACATGTGTGAATACATAGACAAATAGAGTGTCCCTAGTATGCCTCTACTAGACTAGGTCGTTAATCAAAGATGGTTAAGTTTCCTAGCCATGGACATGTGTTGTAATTTGATGAACGGGATCACATCATTAGAGAATGATGTGATGGACAAGACCCATCTGTTAGCTTAGCACTATGATCGTTTAGTTTATTCCTATTGCGTTCTTCATGACTTATACATGTTCCTATGACTATGAGATTATGCAACTCCCGAATACCGGAGGAACACTTAGTGTGCTATCAAAAGTCACAACATAACTGGGTGATTATAAAGATGCTCTACAGGTGTCTCGGATGGTGTTTGTTGAGTTGGCATAGATCAAGATTAGGATTTGTCACTCCGATTGTTGGAGAGGTATATTTGGGCCCTCTCGGTAATGCACATCACTATAACCCTTGCAAGCAATGTGACTAATGAGTTAGTTGCGGGATGATGCATTACGGAATGAGTAAAGAGACTTGCCGGTAACGAGATTGAACTAGGTATGATGATACCGACGATCAAATCTCGGGCAAGTAACATATCGATGACAAAGGGAACAACGTATGTTGTTATGCGGTTTGACTGATAAAGATCTTCGTAGAATATGTAGGAGCCAATATGAGCATCTAGGTTCCGCTATTGGTTATTGACCAGAGATGTGTCTCGGTCGTGTCTACATAGTTCTCGAACCCGTAGGGTCTGCACGCTTAACGTTCGATGATGATTTGTATTATGAGTTATGTGATTTGATGGACCGAAGGTTGTTCGGAGTCCCGGATGATATCATGGACATGACAAGGAGTCTCGAAATGGTCAAGACGTAAAGATTGATATATTTGAAGGCTATATTCGGACATCGGAAAGGTTTCGAGTGATTCGGGTATTTTTTCGGAGTAGCGGAGCGTTACGGAAATTTGCCGGGGGAAGTAGTGGGCCTTAATGGGCCATATGGGAAAGGGGAGAAGGGCCTCAAGGGGTGCCCCCCCATGGAAAGTCCTAAATGGACTAGGGAGGGGGCGGCGCCCCCCTCTCTTTCCTTCTCCCTCTCCTACTCCTTCCCTCTCTCCCCTCTTGGAAAAGGAAGGGGACTCCAACTAGGACTGGGAATCCTAGTTGGACTCTCCCTATAGGCGCACCCGTCCTAGGACGGCCTCCTCTCCCCCCCTCCTTTAGATACATGGGTAGGGGGCACCCCAAAGACACACCAAAGTTTCTCTTAGCCGTGTGCGGTGCCTCCCTCTAGAGTTAAACACCTCGGTCATATCGTTGTAGTGCTTAGGCGAAGCCCTGCGCCGGTAACTTCATCATCACCATCACCACGTCATCGTGCTGACGGAACTCTCCCTCAGCCTCAACTAGATCAAGAGTTCGAGGGATGTCACCGAGCTGAACGTGTGCAGATCACAGAGGTGTCGTGCATTCGGTACTTGGATCGGTTGGATCACAAAGACGTTCGACTACATCAACCGCATTACTAAACGCTTCCGCTTTTGGTCTACGAGGGTACGTAGACACACTCTTCCCGATAGTTGCTATGCTTCTCCTAGATAGATTTTGCGTGATCTTAGGCAAAAAAAATTGAAATACTACGTTCCCCAACAATGGCATCTGAGCCAGGTCTATGCGTAGATGTTATATGCACGAGTAGAACACAAAGGAGTTGTGGGTGTGGGTATATACATATTGCTTGCCATCACTAGTTTTTTCTTGATTCAGCGTTATTGTCGGATGAAGCGGCCCAGACCGACATTACATGCCCGCGTTCATGAGACTGGTTCTACTGACGTGCTTTGCACACAGGTGGCTGGTGGGTGTCAGTTTCTCCAACTTTAGTTGAATCGGATTCAATGAACAGGGTTCTTTCTAAAGATCAAAAAGCAATGACTATACCGCATTGTGGTTTTTGATGCGTAGGTAAGAATGGTTCCTGCTAAGCCCATAGCAGCCATGTAAAACTTGCAACAACAAAGTAGAGGATGTCTAACTTGTTTTTGCAGGGCATGTTGTGATGTGATATGGTCAAGACGTGATTATATAAATTGTTGTATGAGATGGTCATGTTTTGTAACACAGTTATCGGCAACTGGCAGGAGCCATATGGTTGTCGCTTTATTGTATGAAATGCCAACGCCATGTAATTGCTTTACTTTATCACTAAGCGGTAGGGATAGTCGTAGAAGCAATAGTTGGCGTGACGACAACGATGCTTCGATGGAGATCAGTGTGTCAAGCCGGTGGCGATGGTGATCATGACGGTGCTTTGGAGATGGAGATCAAAGGCACAAGATGATGATGGCCATATCATATCACTTATTTGATTGCATGTGATGTTTATCTCTTTATGCATCTTATTTTGCTTAGTACAGTGGTAGCATTATAAGATGATCTCTCACTAAATTTAAAGGTACAAGTGTTCTCCATGAGTATGCACCGTTGCGACAGTTCGTCGTGCTGAGACACCACATGATGATCGGGCGTGATAAGCTCTACGTTCACATACAACAGGTGCAAGCCAGTTTGGCACACGCAGAATACCCGAGTTAAACTTGACGAGCCTAGCATATGTAGATATGGCCTCGGAACACTGAGACTGAAAGGTCGAGCGTGAATCATATAGTAGATATGATCAACATAGTGATGTTCACCATTGAAAACTACTTCATCTCACGTGATTATCGGACATGGTTTAGTTGATATGGATCACGTGATCACTTAGATGATTGGAGGGATGTCTATCTAAGTGGGAGTTCTTAAGTAATATGATTAATTGAACTTAAATTTATCATGAACTTAGTCCTGATAGTATTTGCATATCTATGTTGTAGATCAATTGCTCGCGTATAGCTTCCCCATTTTATTTATGATATGTTCCTAGAGAAAACTATGTTGAAAGATGTTAGTAGCAATGATGTGGACTAGCCCCGTGATCTGAGGATTATCCTCATTGATGCATAAAAGAATTATGTCCTTGATGCACTGCTAGGTGACAGACCTATTGCAGGAGCAGATGAGGACATTATGAACGTTTGGCAAGCTCAGTATGATAACTACTTGATAGTTTAGTGCACCATGCTTTATGTCTTAGAACCAGGACTTCAAAAATGTTTTGTACGCCACAGAGCATATAAGATGTTCCAAGAGTTAAAATTAGTATTTCAGACTCATGCCCGTGTCGAGAGGTATGAGACCTATGACAGTACTTTGCCTACAAGATGGAGGAGAATAGCTCAACCAGTGAGCATGTGCTCAGATTGTCTGGATACTACAATTGCTTGAATCAAGTGGGAGTTAATCTTCCAGATAAGATAGTGATTGATAGAGTTCTCTAGTCACTATCACCAAGTTATTGGAACTTCGTGATGAAGTATAATATTCAAGAGATGACGAAAACGATTCCCCGAGCTCTTCGCAATGTTGAAATTGGGGAAGGTAGAAATCAGGAAAAGCATCAAGTGTTGATGGTTGACAAGACCACTAGTTTCAAGTAAAAGGACAAGGGAAAGAAATGGAACCTCAAGAAGAATGGAAAGCAAGTTGCCACTCTCATGAAGAAGCCCAAAGCTAGACCTAAGCCTGAAACTGAGTGCTTCTACTGCAAAGGAAATGGTCACTGGAAGCGGAACTGCCCCAAATAACTTGGCGGATAAGTAGGATGGCAAGGTGAACAAAAGTATATATGATATACATGTTATTGATGTGTATTTTACTAGTGTTCATAGTAGCCCCTCGGTATTTGATACTAGTTCAGTTGCTATGATTAGTAACTTGAAATAGGAGTTACAAAATGAACAAAGACTAATTGAGGATGAGGTGACGATGTGTGTTGGAAGTGATTCCAAGGTTGATAAGATCACCATCGTACACTCCCTTTATCTTTGGGATTAGTATTGGAACTAAATAAATGTTATTTGGTGTTTGCGTTGAGCATAAATATGATTGGATCATGTTTATTGTGATACGGTTATTCATTTAAGTCAGAGAATAATTGTTGTTCTGTTTACATGAATAAAACCTTCTATGGTCTTACATCCAATGTAAATGGTTTACTGAATCTTGATCACAGTGATACACATAATATTGATGCCAAAAGATGCAAAGTTAATAATGATAGTGCAACTTATTTGTGGCACTGCCGTTTAGGTCATATTGGTGTAAAGCGCATGAAGAAACTCCATGCTGATGGGATTTTGGAATCACTTGATTATGAATCACTTGATGCTTGCGAACCATGACTCATGGGCAAGATGACTAAGACTCCGTTCTCCGGAACAATGGAGCGAGCCACTGACTTATTGGAAATAATACATACCAATATATGCGGTCTGATGAGTATTGAGGCTCGCGGCGGGTATCATTATTTTTTGACCTTCACAAATTATTTGAGCAGATATGGGTATATCTACTTAATGAAACATAAGTCTGAAACATAAGTCTGAAACATTTGAAAAAGTTCAAAGAATTTTCAAAGTGAAGTGGAAAAACATCGTAACAAGAAAATAAAGTTTCTATGATCTGATCGTGGAGGCGAATATTTGAGTTACGAGTTTGGTCTTCATTTAAAACAATGTGGAATAGTTTCACAACTCATGCCACCTGGAACACCACAGCGTAATGGTGTGTCCGAACATCCTAACCGTACTATGATGTCTCTTACCGATTTACCATTATCATTTTGGGGTTATGCATTAGAGACAGTTGCATTCACGTTAAATAGGGCAGCATCTAAATCCATTGAGACGACACCGTATAAACTGTGGTTTGGCAAGAAACCTAAGCTGTCATTTCTTAAAGTTTGGGGTTGCGATGCTTATGTGAAAAAACTTCAACCTGATAAGCTCGAACCCAAATTGGAGAAGTGTGTCTTCATAGGATACCCCGAAAGAAATTGTTGGGTACACCTTCTATCATAGATCCGAAGGCAAGATTTTTGTTGCTAAGAATGGATCCTTTCTAGAGAAGGAGTTTCTCTTGAAAGAAGTGAGTGGGAGGAAAGTAGAACTTGATGAGGTAGTTGTACCTTCTCTCTAGTTGGAGAGTAGTTCATCACAGAAATCAGTTCCAGTGATGCCTACATCAATTAGTGAGGAAGTTAATGATGATGATCATGAAACTTTAGATCAAGTTACTACCGAACCTCATAGGTCAATCAGAGTACGTTCTGCACCAGAGTGGTACGGTAATCCTGTTCTGGAAGTCATGTTACTAGACCATGACGAACCTGCGAACTATGAGGAAGCGATGATGAGCCCAGATTCCGCAAAATGGCTTGAGGCCATGAAATCTGAGATGGGATCCATGTATGAGAACAAAGTGTGGACTTTGGTTGACTTGCCTGGTGATCGGCAAGCCATAGAGAATAAATGGATCTTCAAGCAGAAGACTGACGCTGACGGTAATATTACTGTCTACAAAGCTCGACTTGTTGCAAAAGGTTTTCGACAAGTTCAAGGAGTTGACTACGATGAGACCTTCTCACCCGTAGCAATGCTTAAGTCTGTCCGAATCATGTTAGAAATTGCCGCATTTTATGATTATGAAATTTGGCAAATGGATGTCAAAACTGCATTCCTTAATGGATATGTTAAAGAAGAGTTGTATATGATGCAACTAGAAGGTTTTGTCGATCCAAAAGGTGCTAACAAAGTGTGCAAGCTCCAGCGATCCATTTATGGACTGGTGCAAGCCTCTCGGAGTTGGAATATACGCTTTGATAGTGTGATCAAAGCATATGGTTTTATATAGACTTTTGGAGAAGCATGTATTTACAAGAAAGTGAGTGGGACCTCTACAGCATTTCTGATATTATATGTGGATGACATATTGTCGATCAGAAATGATGTAGAATTTTCTGGAAAGCATAAAGGAGTGTTTGAAAGGAGTTTTTCAAAGAAAGACCTCGGTGAAGCTACTTACATATTGAAAATCAAGATCTATAGATCAAGATGCTTGATAAGATTTTTCAATGAGTATATACCTTGACAAGATTTTGAAGTGGTTGAAAATGGAATAGTCAAAGAAGGAGTTCTTGCCTGTATTGCAAGGTGTAAAGTTGAGTAAGACTCAAATCCCGACCACGGCAGAAAATAGAAAGAGAAGGAAAGTCATTCCCTATGCCTCAGCCATAGGTTCTATAAAGTATGCTATGTTGTGTACTAGACATATTATGTACCTTGCCATGAGTTTGGCAAGGGGTACAATAGTGATCCAGGAGTCAAAATTATCCTTAGAAAATTAAGGAAATATTTCTCGATTATGGAGGTGACAAAGAGTTCGTCGTAAGGAGTTACGTCGATGCAAGCTTTTACACTGATCTAGATGACTCTGCGTCTCAATCTGGATACATATTGAAAGTGGGAGCAATTAGCTAGAGTAGCTCCATGCAGAGCATTGTAGACATAGGGATTTGCAAAATACTTACAGATCTGAATGTGGCAGGCCCGTAGACTAAAACTTCTCTCACAAGAAAACATGATCACACCTTATTGCTCTTGGGTGTTAATCACATAAGATATGTGAACTGGAGTATTGACTCTAGTAAACCCTTTGAGTGTTGGTAACATGGTGATGTGAACTATGGGTATTAATCACATAAAGATGTGAACTATTGGTGTTAAATCACATGGCGATGTGAACTAGATTATTGACTCTAGTGCAAGTGGGAGACTGAAGGAAATATGCCTTAGAGGCAATAATAAAGTTGTTATTTATATTTCCTTATATCATTATAAATGTTTATTATTCATGCTAGAATTGTATTAACTGGAAACTTAGTACATGTGTGAATACATAGACCAACAGAGTGTCCCTAGTATGCCTCTACTAGACTAGATCGTTAATCAAAGATGGTTAAGTTTCCTAGCCATGGACATGTGTTGTCATTTGATGAACGGGATCACATCATTAGAGAATGATGTGAAGGACAAGACCCATCCATTAGCTTAGCACTATGATTGTTTAGTTTATTGCTATTGCTTTCTTCATGACTTATACATGTTCGTATGACTATGAGATTATGCAACTCCCGAATACCGTAGGAACACTTAGTGTGATATCAAATGTCACAACGTAACTGGGTGATGATAAAGATGCTCTACAGGTGTCTCGGATGGTGTTTGTTGAGTTGGCATAGATCAAGATTTGGACTTGTCACTCCGATTGTCAGAGAGGTATCTTTGGGCCCTCTCGGTAATGCACATCACTATAAGCCTTGCAAGCAATGTGAGTAATGAGGTAGATGCGGGATGATGCATTACAGAACGAGTAAAGAGACTTGCCGGTAACGATATTGAACTAGGTATGGTGATACCGACGATCGAATCTCGGGCAAGTATCATACCGATGACAAAGGGAACAACGTATGTTGTTATGCGGTTTGACCGGTAAAGATCTTCATAGAATATGTAGGAGCCAATATGAGCATCTAGGTTCCGCTATTGGTTATTGACCGGATATGTGTCTCGGTCATGTCTACATAGTTCTCGAACCCGTAGGGTCCGCACGCTTAACGTTCGGTGACGATTTGTATTATGAGTTATGTGATTCGATGTACCGAAGGTTGTTAGGAGTCCCGGATGAGATCACGGACATGACGAGGAGTCTCAAAATTGTCGAGATGTAAAGATCGATATATTGGAAGTCTATAGTCGGACATCGGGAAGGTTCCGAGTGATTCGGGTATTTTTGGAAGTACCGGAGAGTTACTGGAATTCGCCGGGGGAAGTAGTGGGCCTTAATGGGCCATACGGGAAAGGAGAGAAGGGCCTCAAGGGGTGGCCGTGTGCCCCCCCATGGCAAGTCCGAATTGGACTAGGGAGGGGGCGGCGCCCCCCCCCCTCTCTTTCCTTCTTCCTCTCCTACTCCTTCCCTCTCTCCCCTCTTGGAAAAGTAAGGGGACTCCAACTAGGATTGGGAATCCTAGTTGGACTCCACCTATAGGCGTGCCCCTCATAGGCCGGCCTCCTCTTCCTCCTCCTTTATATACGTGGGCAGGGGGCACCCCAAAGACACACCAAAGTTTCTCTTAGCCGTGTGCGATGCCCCCCTCAACAGTTACACACCTTGGTCATATCGTCGTAGTGCTTAAGCGAAGCCCTGCGCCGGTAACTTCATCATCACCATCACCACACCGTCGTGCTGATGGAACTCTCCCTTGGCCTCAACTGGATCAAGAGTTCGAGGGACGTCACCGAGCTGAACATGTGCAGATCGCGGAGGTGCCGTGTGTTCGGTACTTGCATCGGTTGGATCGCGAAGATGTTCGACTACATCAACCGTGTTACTAAACGCTTCCGCTTTCGGTCTACGAGGGTACGTAGACACACTCTCCCCGCTCGTTGCTATGCTTATCCTAGATAGATCTTGCAGGATCGTAGGCAATTTTTTTAAATACTACGTTCCCTAACAAATATTAAGTTCCAATTTCCTTTGAGGAAGGGTATGGAACACTTTCCTAGAACTAGAATTAAGCCACCTTCTGAATCAATCATGAGGGCATCTTATGGATCTCGAACCAAGGATGACAAAACTTAGATCCTTGCTTTATGCCTAGCTAAAGGCATAAAACTATAGCGCTTGTTGGGAGGCAACCCAACGAATAAATTTTCTTTTTTCTTTTTGCTTCCTGTTTTTGTGTGTTAACACAATTATGATACTTTTAGAATTGTGTTTTTATGTTTTTATTAGTGTTTGTGCTAAGTAAAGCCTTTAGGATCTTCTTGGGTGATAGTTGTTTGATCTTGCTGAAAAAACAAAAACTTTTACACTCATGAAATTAATTTTCTTTTTTTTACCAGAGAGCGATAAAATACCCATTCCACTTGCAGTAGATCAATATACTAATTTCTCAGGTCGTCCTAATTTTTCAGAATTTTTGGAGTTACAGAAGTATTCAAAATAGTCAGATTGCTACAGACTATTCTGTTTTGATAGATTCTGTTTTCTTTGTGTTGTGTGCTTATTTTGATGGCTCTATGGTTTTCTTTGATGAGTTTTTTGCCATAAAAAAGTTGGAATACAATAGATATAATACAAAAACAAAATATGAATTGGTTTGATACAGTATTTATAGTATTGATTTATTATTCTTATACTAACGGATCTCACGAAGGTTTTGATGAGTTTTGTGTGATTGAAGTTTTCAAGTTTTGGGTTATCTTACGATGGATGAAGAAAGGATGGAAGAGCCTAAGCTTGGGGATGCCCCGGCATCCCAAGCTATTATCAAAAAATGAGCAACCAACTAAGCTTGGGGATGCCCCCGAGTGGCATCCCCGCTTTCTTCCAACGATCATCGGTATTTTACTTGAAACTATATTTTTATTCGTCACATGATATGTGTTTTGCTTGGAGCGTCTTGTATGATATGAGTCTTTGCTTGTTTTATTTTGTGTTTTAAGTCATCAATTCTTCCTGGACACACCTATTTGAGAGAGCCAAAGTTATGTCATGATTTGTTAGAATTGCTCTCTATGCTTCACTCAAATTTTTATGAGCAATGGACTTGCTCTAGTGCTTCACTTATATCTTTTTGAGCATGGTGTGCTTTAGTATTTTTGAAGAAATGCTCTCTTGCTTCACTTAGATTTATTTTAGAGTTAGTAAAATTTTCAAGAAACTCTCTCTTGCTTCACTTAAATTAATTTGAGAGAAAGAAAAAAATATTATGCTCATGATCTTCACTTATATTTGTTGAAGCTTGTCAAAAGCAACACATGAAAATTAGTCTCAAAGTGATATATATCCAAGAAGGATATAATAGAAACTTTCATGAAGATCATTGGACAAAATAAACTTGATTCTTAGTAATAGTTTTGAGATATGATGATGTGATATGTGAGTCATCTTGATGAGTAATTATGCTTTAGTAAGAATATTGGTGTTAAGGTTTGTGATTCCTATGCAAGTACAAATAGTCATGCAATGAAATTACATCCTACTTGTGGTGCATTATTTGGTGTTATTTATGCTTAATGCTTGCTTATTAGATTATTCGTTTCTTAGTTGGTAGCTTCCCAATCTTTTGCTAGCCTTCATTTTGCACTAAGTATGATCACTACTTGTGCATCCAAAAACCTTTAACCCAGTTTTGCCACACGAGTCCACTATATCTACCTATATGCGGTATTATTTTGCCGTTCTAAGCAAATTTGCATGTGCCATCTCTAATTTTCAAAATAAGCTTCTCTTGTGTGTGTTTGTTTCGCTCGCGGAGCGATGAGGGGTGGCTAATATTTTCCATTCTAGATGTGTTATTATCAAGATGAGTGTTTATTCACTTGTCATTGCACGAGAGTAAGGCAAAGGTATTAGGGATGCCCAATCCCGAAATGCAAAAAAATGAATTTACTTTACGTTGTCAAATAATAAATTCCTAGGAAAGTGTTAGTATGGAGGGCAACCGTGGATATGGCTAGCCATGGAAAATGAAAGTATGGTGGAAAAGGTATAAACTTTATTTTCTGTTTGGGAACCGCTTATGATATATCTATGCATGGAAAGTATTGGGAACTCTAAGTTGTTTTCGTTGGTGGGATGGATACACCTCTCAAAATGTTTTTATCTCTAAGTTTTTCACTTTGAGCTCTGGCACCTCTACAAATCCCTACTTCCCTCTACGAAGGGCCTTTCTTTTACTTTATGCAATTTTTATTTTGAGACTCCATCTTCTCTTATAAAAAGCACCAACTAGGAGGCAATATGATCGTACTTAAGTATTGGGTGTAGCTAATATTCGAGTGTGTTTCATGAATGGATCAATGTTTGAGCATGATGGGCTAGGGATAACTTATTTTAGAGTTGATATTTTGAAAGACATGGTTGCTTGTTGATATGCTTGAGTATCTAACTTATCATGTCAAAACTAGATTATTGCTTTGAACAACTAAAAGTCCAATTGTCCATGCTATAAAGAAAAGAATATGATATGACATGCTAGGCATAATTCCACATCAAAAATTCTATTTTTAACACTTACCTACTCGAGGACAAGTAGGAGTTAAGCTTGGGGATGTTGATACGTCTCCAACGTATCTGTAATTTTTGATTGTTCCATGCTGTTATATTATCAATCTTGGATGTTTTATAATCATTTATAGTCAGTTTATATCATTTTTGGCACTAACCTATTGACATAGTGCCAAGTGCTAGTTCCTGTTTTTCCATGTTTTTTACATCGCAGAAAATCAATATCAAACGGAGTCCAAATGCCACGAAACTTTACGGAGAATTTTTATGGGCCAAAAGGAACACAACGGGCCCTGGCTGCGCCTGGAAGTGCCCTGAGGGGGGCACAACCCACCAGGGCATGCCAGGAGGCCCAAGCGCGCCCTGGTGGGTTGTGCCAACCTCGGGTGCCCCCGGACTGCCTCTTTGCTCTATAAATAACCCAAAAATACCAGAACCCTAGGGGAGTCGACGAAGTATTCATCCAGCCGTCGTAGAGTCCAGAACCACGAGATCCAATCTAGACACCATCTCGGATGGGGTTCACCACCTCCATTGGTGCCTCTCCAATGATGCATGAGTAGTTCTTTGTAGACCTTCGGGTCCGTAGTTAGTATCTAGATGGATTCATCCCTCTCTCTTGATTCTCATTACAATGATCTCTTAGAGATCCATATGATGTAACTCTTTTGCGGTGTGTTTGTTGGGATCGATGAACTTTGAGTTTATGATCAGATCTATCTTTTTATATCCATGAAAGTTATTTGAGTTTCTTTGATCTCTTATATGCATGATTACTTATAGCCTCATATTTATTCTCCGCTATTTGGGTTTTGTTTGGCCAACTTGATCTATTTATCTTGCAATGGGAAGAGGTGCTTTATAGTGGATTCGATCTTACGGTGCTTGATCCAAGTGATAGAAAGGGAAACGACACGTATGTATCTTTGCTACTGAGGGTAAAACGATGGGGTCTATCTCTACATAGATAGATCTTGTCTACATCATGTCATCGTTCTTATTGCATTACTCCGTTTCTCCGTGAACTTAATACACTAGATGCATGCTGGATAGCGGTCGATGTGTGGAGTAATAGTAGTAGATGCAGGCAGGAGTCGGTCTACTAATATTGGACGTGATGTCTATATAATGATCATTGCCTGGATATCATCATAATTATTTGAGGTTCTATCAATTGCCCAACAGTAATTTGTTTACCCACCATTTTCTATTTTTCTCGAGAGAAGCCACTAGTGAAACCTACGGCCCCCGGGTCTTCTTTCTCATATATTTGCCTTTGCGATCTACCTTTTTATTTGCTTTTATTTTCAGATCTATTAAACCAAAAACCCAAAAATACTTTGTTGCAATTTATTCTTATTTATTTTATTTGGCGTTCGATCTATCAATCTACTACAAATTTATCCCACGTCCGTTTGCCTATCTTGAGGCGTCGTACCCCGAAAGGGATTGGCAACCCCTTTAACACGTCGGGTTGCAAGGATTTGTTATATGTGTGTAGGGGTTGTTTACGTTGTGTTGCTTGGTTCTCCTACTGGTTCGATAACCTTGGTTTCATATCTGAGGGGAATACCTACCGGTGCTATGCTGCATCATCTCATCCTCTTTGGGGAAATACCGACGTAGCTTGAAGTGACATCAATGCCTAGTCCCACAATGAATCAAAAATAATAACAACAAAATTCCTTGGAAAGTATTGGTATGGAAGGCACCCATGGATATGGTTAGCCATGGATTGTGAAAGAATGGTGGAAAGGAAATGAACTTTATTTTCTGTTTGGGAACCGCCTATAATGTGTCTAGCACGGAGGATGGTGTGAACTCTCGGTCATAGCGTTGACAAGAAAAGCATGCCTCTCAAAAAAATTCTCTCTTAATTTTTGCTTTGAGCTCTGGCACCTCTACAAATCTCTGCATCCCTCTGTGAAGGGCCTATCTATTTACTTTTATGCAATTTTTTTATTTGAGTCTCCATCTTCTCTTATAAAGCACCAACTAGGGAGCACTATGATGATACTTGTGCATTGATGCAGCTAATATTCGAGTGTGTTTCATGAATGGATCAATGATTGAGCATGATAGGCCAAGGATAGCTTTCTTTAGCATTGATATTTTGAAAGACATGATTGTTTGTTGGGATGCCCAAGTATGGATGTCTTTATGTCAAATTATAGACTATTGCTTTGAATCACTTGTGTCTTAGTACTCGTGACATGATTAGATATATGATCAAGTTTATGCTAGGTAGCATTCCACATCAAAAATTATCTTTTTATCATTTACCTACTCGAGGATGAGCAGGAATTAAGCTTGGGGATGCTGATACGTCTCCGCCATATCTATAATATTTTATTGTTTCATGACAATATTATACAACTTTCACATACTTTTGGCAACAATTTATATGATTTATTGGACTAACCTATTGATCCAGTGCCCATTGCCAATTCCTATTTTTTGCATGTTTTTTTCACGGAATATCCATATCGAACGAAGTCCAAATGCAATAAAATTTTATAGAGAATTATTTTGGAATATTTGTGAATTTTGGGAGGTGGAATCAATGCAAGCAGGGGCCCACAGGCCCCAAGATACACCAAGGCGCGCCCCAGGCCCCAGGCGCGCACAGGTGTCTTGTGCTCACCTTCTACGTCGATTGGATCTCTACTTCGGGTGCAAGGAAGCATATATCCGGAAAAAAGTCGTGTTAAAATTTCAGCACAACCGAATTTAGGGATCTCCGGGAATATAAGAAATGGTTTTCGGCTAGATCCAGGGAACGCGAAACAGAAGAGAACAGAGAGGGAGATCCAATCTCAGAGGGGCTCCCGCCCCTTCGCCGCCATGGAGGCCATGGACCACATGGGGACTCTCCTCCCATCTAGAGGGGAGGCCAAGGAAGAAGAAGAAGAAGAAGGAGGAGGAGGGGGGCTCTCTCCCCCTCTCTCCCGGTGGTGCCAGAGTACCGCCGGGGCAGGGATCGTGGCAGTGATCTACATCAACAATCTTGCTACCGAGAACACCAACTCTCTCCCCCTCTATGCAATAGTGTAACACCTCTTTCCCCTGTTGTAATCTCTACTTAAACATGGTGCTCAACTCCATATATTATTTCCCAATGATCTATGGTTATCCTATGATGTTTGAGTAGATCCGTTTTGTCCTATGGGTTAATCGTGATCTTGGTTGGTATGATTGTATATTTTATTTATGGTGTTGTCCTACGGTTCCCTCCATGTCACGCAAACGGAGTGGCCCCCATTGTAGGGTGTTGCAATATGTTCATGGTTTGCTTATTGTCGGTGTTGCGGGGGTGACAGCAGCCTAAACGCGGATAAGTGGGTTATGGTGTATGGGAGTAAAGAGGACTTGATAATTAATGCTATGGTTGGGTTTCACGATCTTAATGATCTTTAGAACTTGCGGATGCTTGCTAGGGGTCCAATCATAAGTGCATATGATCCAAGTAGAGAAAGTATGTTAGCTCATGCCTCTCCCTCATATAAAATTGCAAGAATGATTACCGGTACTTGTTATCAATTGCCTAGGGACAAATGATTTTCTTGTTGACAAAAGCTATCCACTTTTATTACCTTGCAATTTATTCGTAGTTTTATTCCCGCAAAGTACTCGTAGATTTATTCTTGCCAAATAGTTTCATACTTGTTTTCGGTATGTAGCGACCCGGCCCGAATGGATCAAGTCTCTGTGCTTAAGCGTCATCCTTGGATCGGTATGCTGACACACACAGTACTCGAGGATTTATAACAGCGGTAAATCACATGTATAAGTAACGTAAATACTATTACCTCAATCCAAATAGCGGAAGTAACAAGGTTGTGGATTCCCATCAACACCAACGGCAAAGTTGAGTGTAGAAATCATAACCCTAACGTATCACTTACTCGTCGTAAGATAATCCTGCAACATGAGACGTTCCAGCCATAGAGGGTCAGTACATTGAATGTACTGGCAAATTCACACCATAGAGAATGATGAATAAAGGCTATCACTACATGCATATTTGGCTGGTGGAAAAGCTCTATGGTTATAAGGTTTTTTCGAAAAGCCATTTTTTCCCTACTATAAAGGAATAAATTTTATTTAACTATCATGGTGGTTGCTAATCAGTGAAAATGGTTGACAGCATTCTCAATCCCAATTAAGTAACATCATTAAAACCCAACCAATTATTTAAGTAACATGATGAGATCAACAGGATAATCCAAGAACTAGATACTCAAGATGTCCATAACCGGGGACACGGCTAATCATTGATTAGTTTATACACTCTGCAGAGGTTTGCGCACTTTTCCCCACAAGACTCGATCTCCTCCGTTGGATTTCTCACACTACATGGTGTTTGAGAAACGGATGACCGAGACATAGTCTTTCAGAAGCGTTTGCACCTTACGATGGGTAGACCGTACCACCTACAACCCCTACATCTGCTAGTCTACCACTGTAAGAGTTCACAAGACTTAATCAACTATGCTAGAGCCCATAATAGCTTGTGGCTGCACACGGAAGTTTCTAGTATGAATAGTCTCATGATCCCTTTGAGCCTGGGTGGCGAACCATAGGATGATCACATGGTAACCCCGGGATCTCCTAGGACAACACTGGTATATCCCCAGGTGTCCGGGCAAGTCCGCTGGTATATCCCCGGGGTGCCCCAACCAATCCACCCAGATGTGTATTAAAGTAGCCACCTTAAGTTAAACCTTAGTTAACAATAATCTCTCACATCTGTCATGAAATACTCTCAAACCCAATCCACGTCTACGAGCATAGCATGGCAATATAAGCATAACATAATAGTAACTCCCAAAGGTTTGATAATAAACAGGTGATAGGTTCCTACCTCATTAACTACTTCCCAACCCACAAGTTAATGACATCCTAACCATGCAATGTTTGAGGATTGGAACTAATGCATAAAAATTGGGTGATAAAGAGTATGATCAAAGTGTGAACTTGCCTGCAATGTTGATGAAGAAGATTCGCACTCAAAACTCTTGATAGTTCTACTCGTCACACTCCGGTCAATCTATCGTGAGCAAGCAATAGTAACCTCACATAAGCAATCACTCAGAAAAATCGGGAAGAACGAAGAAGACAGTTCGGAAAACATCAAAACCAAACAAATAACTCTTGCAACATAAAACAATTTCTAACAGTACCAAAATTATGTGAATTTGGCCTTATCAGAAAGTTTAGGTCAAGAGCTTCGATTTGCAAAAAGAATCAACTCAAACAGAGCTACGAAACTCAAGTTATGATCAAACGAAGTTTAAATTCAAATCTGATCTAATTCAAATTTTAAACTTTTCAAAAACACGTTTGAGTTGGATTACTGGATAGAGGAGATCGTAACGAAGACGTGAGCGTTGGTTTTGTTGGATTTGGACTAACGAGTAAAAAGTTGTGGTCGTTTGAAGTTCAGGGACTAAATTGTAGGGAAACTAATTACGAATAGGTCCCTGACTAAAATTAATAGAAAAAGAAAAGACTAAATAACGAACATTTGTTTTATAAACCTAACCAGAGAACGTTCTCTAAATAAATAAACCTAAACAAAACCGGCTTTAAAAGAAAACCAGAGAAAACCTATAAGAATATAAAATAAACCGGACCGGGGGCGGTTTATACCGGTTCGGGGTGGATCGGATCCGGCGGCGGCGGACCGGTCAACTCCGGCGATTTTCGTCGGTTTTTCTTCGTCGGCTGCACGGTTAACGACGAGGTGGAGCGGCGGCTCCGACGAGCAAGGCAGCACCGGCGACGGCAGTAGGCGGCGTGGGCGTCGCAAACGGCGCGGCGGCGGCGCAAACGGCAGCGGCGTGAAGCGGCAGGAGGCGACGACGGCGAGGCGGCGGTGCGGCACGGTGGCGGATCTTGCCGGGGCGGCGGCAGGTGCTGCGAGGTGCGGCGCGGCAGCGCGGGAGGAGGAGAGGAGAGGCGGCGGCGGCGGGATTTATAGGGAGAGGGCGAGGCGATGGCGTGGGCGAGGGGCAAGGAGGAGGAGAGGCAGGGCGGAGCACGGCGGCGGCGAACGGCGTCATACGGGCGGCGGACTCCTCCCGGAGTCGGAGGTGGTGGTGCGGTGCGTTGGGCCGCTGCTGGCTGGGCCGGCTGGCCTGGCGCGGGGAGAGAGAGAGAGAGTAGTGGTGGGCTTCGCCCTGGCACTGTTCGAAGTGTTTTTTTAAACATTTTTCACAGACAACAAAATAACAAAAACAAAATAAGCTAAAATATTATATAGGCATATAATATATCAAAATTTTCAGAAAAATATTTTCTACGACATGAACATTTTTATGACTTCAAATAAATCAACACAAATTCAGATAATTCAAAGAGTGCTACTGGCCTATTAAAATCGAACAAAAATCATTTTAAAAAAATACCAAAATGATTTCAAATTAATTTTTCTCCAATTTTCTGTTGTAGGGAATCATGTTACCCTAATTTCCATATATTTTATTTTCGGAGAAAAATAATTTGAATAAAACTCAAATAACTCCAAACTTAAAATAAATTCAAAAGAACTTTGAATTTAATTCTTTTAACTCCCAACTCATATTTCATATATTTTGAAGAAGTCATTTTATCTTCTCTCATGAAAATCATTGAGTTGCTTGAAGTTTGAAATATTTTCAACGAAATTCAAATATTTTCAACAACCCTTTCATTTAATTTAAATGGAAGAAGTCATATCATCTTCGCTCAAGGGTTTTGTATTTGAAAAGAATTTGAATTCATGGAGATCAGAAAGAAAATATGAAAGTTTGGGAAAGTCCTTTTATTACCTCTCATTTAACTTTCAAAAAGTTTCGAATTCAGTCACTTTCAGACAATCAATCAAACAATCAATCAAATCTATCTATTTATTATAACATTCCAAAATTTAGAATTTTGGGATGTTACAAACCTACCACCCTTAAAATGAATCTCGTCCTCGAGATTCGGAGAGGCTAGAAAGAAATAGGTTAGGTTCGGGGTCTTCTCAAAATCCATCAATTGTTGCGGGAGGGGGTTTGGGGTGCTACCACCCTTAGAAGCATGGTTACTGTTCCATCAGAACTCATATACTTCATCCTTATTCTTAACAGTGTCGGTCTTCTCAGATCATAAGGATAATTCCTTCTCTGGCTCTTCCGGCAGCGGCATAACCTTTTCCTCAATTCTTCTGTACTTTCTTATTGGTAAGGTTATTCCGAGACTGGGTCTTCTTAGTTGACGGGTCTGGCGCCAAAACTAAACAACTGTTAATATCTCATGGTGGTCAACCATTTATGGTTTCTTCTACAGGAAATGGGTCTGGTTGATCCTCACCGTATAACCTACGGTTGGCAAAAGCTGCCTTGTACAAGGGACAAATACTTATACCATTCTAAGGTTAAACAGGGTTTTGATCGTCGTCTCTTTACTATAGGTAAGTCACTCAGATTTACCATCCCACATAGCAAGGCGAATAATAAGAGTAAGTCGGTATGGTGATCAATCCATCCCGCACCCAAATCATTACCCCGTATACGGTTTAGTGAATCTCGCATTCTAACACTCAGTCATCCTCACAAGCATTGCAGAATTTCTCTTGTCGACGAACCAAGGTTCGGATAAATCCATTGATTCTGCAAGCCAAACAAATATCTATCGTTCCTTCACAATCTCTCAGGTTTTGTGTAACTCCTATAAGATCGTCTGTCGATAAAATCGTAACTTCCTCCAGGGTTTTTCCTTCAGCAAGAATGTGCTTGCTTCTTGGCAGGTCCTGGGGCCTGTTGGTTATGGCCCATCTCATCAATTGTAGTCCTTGAACTTATCATCGGGCAACGGATCATTATTCTGACTTCCAACTTCCTAGTATTCTTTAAATCCATCCAATTGTACTGTCTTTCTTCCTTCTATTGGCACCAAACTAGGACATGATTTACTCAGACTCATCATGGAGTTTCCATTGATCCATATTTCCGATATCATACCTCCTTTATATCCAATAGTAATTTATCTCTTCATCCTCGTGGGATATCCCTAATACCAAGATAAAAACTTATACTTATGAAGTCCATATTCCACTTCGTGGAACATCATTATCCTTTCCAGGGTCAAGCGTCCTTACAGGGGAATATTGGCCATCTTGGCATGGCACTTCTTCAACTTGGAAACATGAAACACATCATGAACTCCTGACAGTCCTTCAGGTGACTCCAACTTGTTGGCCACTTCTCCCATACGCTCCAAAACTCGTTATGGTCCTACATATCTCGGGGCTAACTTTCCCTTAACTCCAAATCGTTTAACTCCTCGCAGAGGGGACACACGAAGACATGCTCTGTCTCCAATTTCATAGACTACCTCCTTGAGTTTTTGAGTCTACATAACTCTTCTGCCAGGACTGAGCTACCTTCAGTCTATCTCGAATTAACTTAACATTCTCTTCTGACTCCTTGATCACCTTTGGTCCAAACAACTGACAGTCTCCACTTCATCCCACATGCTCTTGGGGCATCACACATATGGAGACAAAACTCGTATTCATTTTGTCCGAAAATCCACTCAGTGGAGTATCCTTATCTTTTCCAAGAGTCAAGGGTTCTTACAGGGTACTACTACCCTTAAAATGCACAAATCTTCCATAGAACATATTTATCATATCCTCAAAAATGGTCAAAATCCTTCTTCATAGAGTAACAGCTCATAAAATCCATATCAGTACCAACGATGCTACTTTATTCATTCTCAAATGATTACAATCTCTCGCTTCTCCATTACATGTCTCAACTCAACACCTCAATATAAAAGAAAATGTTCTCACTTCTACTACTCCATTTCTTTTGTTGCAAACTCAACTATCTGGCACAAGTTTCCTTCTCCTTGGGGCATTCTCTAGCAAAGTGCCCTGCTCCATTACAACTAAAACATATTACTTCTGACAAGTATCGAGGTTTCCTTTTTGGGCAACTATTGAGGTAGTGCGCTGACTCCTTGCACCTATAACATGTGATATGACTCAGATTCCTCCTGGGCTCCAATCAGTTTCTCTTCCTGGACTTTTCCATTCCAATCAGGGCTTCTATTTCCTGTGGGTCATATTCTACTTCCTCTGTCGGGAATTCTACTAGATCCCCATTCATGCAATTCTGGGAGATGTGACCTTCTTCTCCACATGAATAGCAAGACTTAGTGCAGAGTTTACTCGGGTCTTCTTTAGGCGTGTCCTCCATCTCTTCCTTCATCACAACTTCTTCTAAAATTTCCATGAGGGCTCCTTTCATTACTTCTTTCTTCTGCTGGATGGTTCGTTGTACCATGGGCTAAATGTGACACTGAGCAGGATAGTGGGTAGTCCCTTCACACAAGAAACAAGTAATCTGCCTAGTTGGGCATTCTTCAACCAGGTGACTTCCTTCACAATTAGGGCATTCATCCTTGTGTTCTTTATGGGTGTGTCTGATTTCTCCACAAATCTTGCATGCACAAGGTTTCTTCATATCCTTTCCATAAGGCTTCAACTTCTGGGACACAAACCGAGACTTTGGCAAAGTCAACTTAAATTCTCTCCAAGTGGTTACTCCTTGCCATCCATTCATGGTTTGGTACATCCTCCACCAAGTAGCAGCACCTCTTTCAAAGCACTGAAGAGCATGTTGGGTCATATCATTTCCAACTATAAGGTTATTCTTCATGTGATCCTCCATGTTCTGAATCCATCGGCCCGTCTCCAATTAACTCATCGGTCCAGAAAATACAAGCTCATCTCCATTCATCCTCTATTGGGTCCATGGGTTTTGGGGTGAGATGAGAGAGAGGGAGAGGGATACACACAATACAAACACAAGTTTTGAAAAGACAGATTTTATTGTGGCTGTCGAAAAACATCAAACAAATGATAGCTCACAATTCGTCGCACCTTACGTAGGTATATAACAGGGGTTTGGTCTTCTAAAGGTCAATAAATCTTCAACTCTCCAAACTCTTCAAGCCTTGTTCATGCCTCCAATGGCTTCTTCCGATCATGCTTGTCTTTCTCAAGTTCTTTTGCCAGATCAACTCTGTTGACGCGAAGTCTCTCGTGACATCCTTTAATATTCTGGAGTTGCGTTCCAAACTTCTGGTTTCAACATCCTTCACATGAACCATGGTCATATTGTCCTTCAGTTCCTGACAATCTCCGGTATCTCGAGGTTGTAGCTCCTCCAGCTTGGCTACTTTCAGTTCCTGGGTCATGAGTTCTTCAGAAAACGCTTCCTCATCAAATATTGCTTCCTGCAGATCCCTTTTTAACTTCTTGATGTAATTCTCCAAATCCTGGAGATACACCGGCTAAAGTTAAAACTTCATCTTACTAATAGGTGCTCCATCAGCATTCTTCCATCAAATCCATTCTGAAGAAATGCATTCTTAACTCAGCACGGTGACAATACCTTCAGCGGGCGATGACATCACGGATAACTGTGTTTCTGCTCTTGTCATTCCCATGAGCTATCATTCCATAGTTGATATCTCCTTCCTTAGGGTTTTCTTTGACAAAACTTCGAGTTCTCATGCTCCTTGTTTCAGTCTTTCTTCGATACACCTTGATCTCGGGTATTGACAACTTTCATAGTCTGCCAAGTTCCATAAGGGTAGCCTTCCTAGGTCATATAAATCTAGAAATTCTTCAGAGCCTTCCAATTCTACTTGTCTTCGGTCTTCAACCGTTGTAGTTTCCATTATTTAGATGCACGGAAAATACTCTTCATTCCAAAGTGGTCTTAGTTGTCCGATATCTTGTACCTCTTGGAGTGGTCTCATCAGTCGAATCTTCGTGTGGTCAAAAGGGGAAAGGGGTATGGTCTCACTAAAGGGAATTTTTGAATAAGCTCATAAGAGAAGATAGGTAAAAGATCTTTTTGAAAGGGAAAGTTGTAGAGAAAAATCTTTGCTATGGGCTTGCCAGTTTCTAGGGTCACGTCCTACAGTCAACATGTGCTCTGATACCATCTTGTAGCAACCCGACCCGAATGGATCAAGTCTCTGTGCTTAAGTGTCATCCCTGGATCGGTATGCTGACACACACAGTACTTGAGGATTTATAACGAAGGTAAATCACATGTATAAGTAACGTAAATACTATTACCTCAATTCAAATAGCGGAAGTAACAAGGTTGTGGATTCCCATCAAAACCAACGGCAAAGTTGAGTGTAGAAATTGTAACCCTAACGTATCACTTACTCGTCGTAAGATAATCCTGCAACATGAGATGTTGCAGCCACAGAGGGTCAGTACATTGAATGTACTGGCAAATTCACACCATAGAGAATGATGAATAAAGGCTATCACTACATGCATATTTGGCTGGTGGAAAAGCTCTATGGTTACAAGGTTTTTGCGAAAAGCCAATTTTTCCCTACTACAAAGGAATAAATTTTATTTAACTATCATGGTGGTTGCTAATCAGTGAGAATGGTTGACAGCATTCTCAATCCCAATTAAGTAACATCATTAAAACCCAACCAATTATTTAAGTAACGTGATGAGATTAACAGGACAATCCAAGAACTAGATACTCAAGATGTCCATAATCGGGGACACGGCTAATCATTGATTAGTTTATACACTCTGCAGAGGTTTGCGCACTTTTCCCCACAAGACTCGATCTCCTCCGTTGGATTTCTCGCACTACATGGTGTTTGAGGAACGGATGACCGAGACATAGTCTTTCAGAAGCGTTTGCACCTTACGATGGGTAGACCGTACCACCTACAACCCCAACATCTGCTAGTCTACCACTGTAAGAGTTCACACGACTTAATCAACTATGCTAGATCCCATAATAGCTTGTGGCTGCACACGGGAGTTTCTAGTATGAATAGTCTCATGATCCCTTTGAGCCTGGGTGGCGAACCATAGGATGATCACACGGTAACCCCGGGATCTCCTAGGACAACACTGGTATATCCCCAGGTGTCTGGGCAAGTCCACTGGTATATCCCCGGGGTGCCCCAACCAATCCACCCAGATGTGTATTAAAGTAGCCACCTTAAGTTAAACCTTAGTTAATAATAATCTCTCACATCTGTCATGAAATACTCTCAAACCCAATCCACGTCTACGAGCATAGCATGGCAATATAAGCATAACGTAATAGTAACTCCCAAGGGTTTGATAATAAACAGGTGATAGGTTCCTACCTCATCAACTACTTCCCAACCCACAAGTTAATGACATCCTAACCATGCAATGTTTGAGGATTGGAACTAATGCATAAAAATTGGGTGATAAAGAGTATGATCAAAGTGTGAACTTGCCTGCAATGTTGATGAAGATGATTCGCACTCAAAACTCTTGATAGTTCTACTCGTCACACTCCGGTCAATCTATCGTGAGCAAGCAATAGTAACCTCACATAAGCAATCACTCAAAAAAATTAGGAAGAACGAAGAAGACAGTTCGGAAAACATCAAAACCAAACAAATAACTCTTGCAACATAAAAGAATTTCTAACAGTACCAAAATTATGTGAATTTGGCCTTATCAGAAAGTTTAGGTCAAGAGCTTCGATTTGCAAAAAGAATCAACTCAAAGGGAGCTACGAAACTCAAGTTATGATCAAACGAAGTTTAAATTCAAATCTGATCTAATTCAAATTTTAAAATTTCCAAAAACATGTTTGAGTTGGATTACTGGATAGAGGAGATCGTAACGAAGACGTGAGTGTTGGTTTCATTGGATTTGGACTAACGAGTAAAAAGTTGTGATCGTTTGAAGTTCAGGGACTAAATTGTAGGGAAACTAATTACGAATAGGTCCCTAACTAAAATTAACAGAAAAAGAAAAGATTAAATAACGAACGTTCGTTTTATAAACCTAACCAGAGAACGTTCTCTAAACAAATAAACCTAAACAAAACCGGCTTTAAAAGAAAACCAGAGAAAACCTATAAGAATATAAAATAAACCGGACCTGGGGCGGTTTATACCGGTTCGGGGTGGATCGGATCCGGCGGCGGCGGACCGGTAAACTCCGGCGGTTTTCATCGGTTTTTCTTCGTCGGCTGCGCGGTTAACGACGAGGTGGGGCGGCGGCTCCGGCGAGCAAGGCAGCACCGGCGACGGGAGTAGGCGGCGTGGGTGTCGGCAGACGGCGTGGCGGCGGCGCAAACGGCAACGGCAGGAGGCGACGGAGGCGGTGCGGCGCGGTGGCAGATCTTGTCGGGGCGGCGGCGGGTGCTGCGAGGTGTGGCGCGGCAGCGCGGGAGGAGGAGAGGAGAGACGGCGGCGGCGGGATTTATAGGGGGAGGGCGAGGCGATGGCGTGGGCGAGGGGCAAGGAGGAGGAGAGGCACGGCGGAGCACGGCGGCGGTGAACGGCGTCGTACGGGCGACGGACTCCTCCCGGAGTCAGAGGTGGCGGTGCGGTGCGTTGGGCCGCTGCTGGGCTGGGCCAGCTGGCCTGGCGCGGGGAGAGAGAGAGAGCAGTGGTGGGCTTCGGCCTGGCACTGTTCGAAGGGTTTTTTTTAAACATTTTTCACAAACAACAAAATAACAAAAACAAAATAAGCTAAAATATTATATAGGCATATAATATGTCAAAATTTTCAGAAAAATATTTTCTACGACATGAACATCTTTATGACTTCAAATAAAATTCACACAAATTCAGATAATTCAAAGAGTGCTACTGGCCTATTAAAATCCAACAAAAATCATTTTAAAAATACCAAAATGATTTCAAATTAATATTCCTCCAATTTTCTGTTGTAGGGAATCATGTTACCCTAATTTCCATATATTTTATTTTTGGAGAAAAATAATTTGAATAAAACTCAAATAACTCCAAATTGATAATAAATTCAAAAGAACTTTGAATTTAATTCTTTTAACTCCAACTCATATTTCATATATTTTGAAGAAGTCATTTTATCTTCTCTCATGAAAATCATTGAGTTGCTTGAAGTTTGAAATATTTTCAATGAAATTCAAATATTTTCAACAACCCTTTCATTTAATTTAAATGGAAGAAGTCATATCATCTTCGCTCAAGGGTTTTGTATTTGAAAAGAATTTGAATTCATGGAGATCAGAAAGCAAATATGAAAGTTTGGGAAAGTCCTTTTATTCCCTCTCATTTAACTTTCAAAAAGTTTTGAATTCACTCACTTTCAGACAATCAATCAAATCTATCTATTTATTATAACATTCCAAAATTTAGAATTTTGGGATGTTACACGGTAAAACAAATGTCAAGTGTGCGTAGAGTTGTATCGGTGGTCGATAGAACTTGAGGGAATATTTGTTCTACCTTTAGCTCCTCGTTGGGTTCGACACTTATTTATCGAAGAAGGATACAAACGATCCCCTATACTTGTGGGTTATCAGTAAGGAATGGTTAAGTGGTGAGGTTGCAGCAAGCACTAAGCATTCAATTATCTAGCTAACTTACGAGTAGAAGAATAAGATGAGTGTTCTACACATAAGCGAGCTCGCGCTAGCATGATCAAGAAGTGATCCTAAACACCTACTTATGTTCCTTCATAACCCCACCATGTTCTCTTCCTGACTCCCTCGAAAAGAGACGATCACAGTTACGCACACGACTGGTGTATTTTAATTGAATTTAGTGTCAAGTTCTCTACAATCAGAGGTTATAAAATTTTCAAGTCGCCACATAACCACGGGCATGAATTCTTGAAAGATTTAACTCTATAGGGGTGTCCCAACTAGTCCATCACAAACTATCACAATCCGCCACCTCATGTTCTTCATTGGGAGGGCTGATCTAGAGTCCATTTGGGGCTCCGGAAAGGGGCATTTGACGTCGTCGTCATCATCAAGCATCCTCCATCAACAATGCCATGATGCTCACCACTGGGAGTGAGCAATTCTTTCATAGGCTTGCTGGATGGTGATGGGTTGGATGAGATTTGTCATGTAGTCGAATCAATTTGTTAGGGCTTGATCCCTATTATCCACTATGTTTTGAGATTGATGTTTCTATGACTTTGGTATGCTTAATGCTTGTCACTAGGGCCCAAGTGCCATGATTTTAGATCTGAACCCTTTATGTTTTCATAAATATATTTGAGTTCTTGATCCTATCTTGCAAGTTGTATGCACCTATTATGTGTTATGACCAGCATACCCGAAGGTGACAATAATTGGGATTATTTTCGGTGATTACATAAGTTTGAGGAGTTCATGTATTCACTAAGTGCTAATGCTTTGTTCTGGTTCTCTATTAAAAGGAGGCCTTAATATCATTTAGATTTCCTTATGGACCCCGCTATCACGGGAGGGTAGGACAAAAAATGGCATGCAAGTTCTTATTATAAGCATGTGTGACTATATACGGAATACATGCCTACATAATATTTATGAATTGGAGCTATTGTGTATAGCTCTAGGTTGTGACTTTTACATGACGAATATCATCCAACATAATTATCCATCACTGATCTAATGCCTACGCTTTTTATATATTGATCTTTGCTAAGTTACTATCATTGTTGATGCTACTGCTGTTACAATCACTACAAAACTGCCATTGTTACTGTTACCGTTACTGTTGCTACTTTTACCACTCTTATCACATTATCCTACTACTATGCTACTAAACACTTTGCTATAGATATTTAGTTCACTAGGTCTGGTTGAATTGACAACTCTTGCTAATACTTGCAAATATTCTTTGGATCCCCTTGCGTTGAATCAATAAATTTGGGTGAAATACTACCCTCGAATACTGTCGCGATCCCCTATACTTGTGGTTTATTAGCCAACAAATGCAAATGATAGCGGTAATGCCGATAATGGTGAAAACATCAGCGACGGGGATAACGGTAGTGGCAATGGGGACGATGAGGACCCCAAGGATGTTGACTACTACCCCTAGTCTGAGGTGGATATAAGCCTTGGCCTCGATGAATTTGACATTCTGAGGACCACTTGAGCCACCTCAGCTAGAAACCTACCGCAAGCGATTGGCCAGCACAGCCAAGAGCATTAAGCAAAAGACTCAGCAGCTGAAGTCCGAGCACGATCGGTTGAATGACAATTGGGTCGAGCTAGGCTGAGCAAGATCTTGAGGACAAGCTTGCGAAAACGGGGCTCACAAATTTTACCCCTTTAGAAATTTATTCCCAGAGCTAGATGGGGATACTAACGGCAGTGTGCGACATCCACGGGTGCCGCCACTGTCGGTCTGGCCAAAGCCAGCCAGGGTTTTCACCCCTGCAAGAATACTACGCCTTCGCCCATGGCTTGGCAGGTACATGGGACACGGCCGCACACCGCTAGAGAATGTCTCAACGCCAGCCATCACACAGCCCACATGGCCATGGCCGCTAGCCACCCGCACCTGAATTGTGAGCTCAACCCACAAGCATCGCAACTCCCACCACCTGGGCTGTCACCCAGGGAAACCCGATGTGCCATAGGTCCTCCATGACTATGAGCAATGAATCGACCGGCAAACTCCAACCGCCGACAGAGTCGCCAATGGCCGGAATGACCAGATCGATCAAGGAGCCACCGAGTCGGAGAAGAGGTGAAGCCGGTCATACTACATCAACGACCAGCACCCCTGCTGGTGACGGGTGGCCAAACCACATCGGTCCCACCCATCTCTCCCACCACCTCTCCAAATGCCACCCCTGACGCCCAACTATAGCTCCCGCCGTCAATCCGCACCTGGCCCATCCAGGTCAACCGCCCAACGATGTGAGGTACAAGACTGGCCACAACCTGCCGCCGCTAGGGGGCACCACACACCACCACCAGAGATGCGCGTGAATGGACCGACACCGGAGCCAATCTGTCCGCCACCGCGAAATGACCCACACCGCCACCATGGGCTACCACCATGCCGTCACAGACCAACACCATCCACCGACAAGGACGGTCGCTGCCACCAACCAAAGCCATCTGTCGATGACCAAAATGAGATCCGGACGGATCATACTCAAGCCCAGCACGTGCCCCCAACCGTGCCACCTCTGACCAGCCAGGGAGGGGCAAAGTCCAACCTCGCACGCTCTCTTGAGCCTGCTTAGTAGAGCCAACCGGTTTCTCCAGCCGCATCACCGCAGTCTGTGGTGCCAGTCATCGGATCCGCCGAAGCCGGTGCAAAGTCAGCCACCCTGCCAACCCACCATGTCGGTCCACCCCACTACCTTCTTCACACAGCCGCCACCACACCGTCGCACCATCGTGCCCAAGGCCCGGCCGCCTGAGGCGTCACCGCGCCGCCATGCGAGAGCGCCGCACTCCCCACCTGCTCGTTGTGTCCCGCACCATAACCACCAGGGAAGGAGGGACAAGAGGCCCCGCCCAGTGGCACCCTCCGGCTATGGAAAGGGGGGCGCTAGCGGCAACGGCTAGGGTTTTGCCCAGTGTAACACCCACGATGCGGCTATATCTCCCACGTGTCGGGGCACGACTTAGAGGAATAACCGCATGGTAGGCATGTCGCAAGAGGGTAATCTTTACACATCCCATGTACTGAATAAGAAAGGGATAAAGAGTCGGCTTACAATCGCCACTTCACACAATACATAAATATAGGATTACAACATCTAGAATACAATCAAGGTCCGACTACGGAACCAAATAAAGAAAGACAACCCCTAATGCTAGATCCCCGATCGCCCTGACTGGGCTCCACTACTGATCAACTAGAAACGAAACAACACAACGAACACGATCTTCATCAGGCTCCCACTTCAGCTCAGTTGCGTCATCTGCACTGGTATCAATGGCACCTGCAACTGGTTTTGGAAGTAATATGTTAGTCACGGGGACTCAGCAATCTCACACCCTCACGATCAAGACTATTTAAGCTTATGGGTAGGAAAAGGTAGTGAGGTGGAGCTGCAGCAAGCACTAGCATATATGGTGGCTAACTTACGCAAATGAGAGCGAGAAGAGAAGCAAAGCACGGTCGTGAACTATAAGTGATCAAGAAGTGATCCTGGAACTACTTACGTTCAAACATAACACAAGAACCTTGTTCACTTCCCGGACTCCGCCAAAAAGAGACCATCACGGCTACACACGCGATTGATGCATTTTAATTAAGTTAAGTGTCAAGTTCTCTACAACCGGATATTAACAAATTCCCATCTGCCCATAACCGTGGGCACGGCTTTTGAAAGTTCAAAACCCTGCAGGGGTGTCCCAACTTAGCCCATCACAAGCTCTCACGGTCGACAAAGGATATTCCTTCTCCCAGGAAGACCCGATCTGACTCAGAATCCCGGTTACAAGACATTTCGACAATGGTAAAACAAGGCCAGCAAAGCCGCCCGAATGTGCCGACAAATCCCGATAGGAGCTGCACATATATCGTTCTCAGGGCACACCGGATAGGTCAAGCTACGAGTAAAACCAACCCTCGAGTTTCCCCGAGGTGGCCCTGCACGGTTCGGACCAACACTTAGACAAGCACTGGCCCGGGGGGTTAAAATAAAGATGACCCTTGGGTTGGCCGACCCAAGGGAAGGGTAATAGGTTGTTAGGCAAATGTAAAACTAAGGTTGGGCCTTGCTGGAGGATTTTTATTCAAAGCGAACTGTCAAGGGTTTCCCATAACACCCAACCGCGTTAGGAACGCAAAATCAAGGAGCATAACACCGGTATGACGGAAACTAGGGCGGCAAGAGTGGAACAAAACACCAGGCATAAGGCCGAGCCTTCCACCCTTTACCAAGTATATAGGTGCATTAATTAAAATAAGAGATATTGTGATATCCCAACAAATATCCATGTTCCAACATGGAACGAACTCCATCTTCACCTGCAACTAACAACGCTATAAGAGAGGCTGAGCAAAAGCGCTAACATAGCCAAACAACGGTTTGCTAGGACAAGGTGGGTTAGAGGCTTGTCATGGCAATATGGGAGGCATGATATAGCAAGTGGTAGGTATCGCAACATAGCAATAGAGGGAGCAACTAGCAGGCAAAGATAGAAGTGATTTCGAGGGTATGGTCATCTTGCCTGAAGTGAACTCAGAGTTGACGAAAGCTTGATCCTCGTAAGAGTACTCAATTCCTCGATCACGAACTCATCTCCCGTCTCTACGCAAAACAAGAACACAAGCAAAGGAAACAACAATCAACCACGGTGCAATGCGCAAGCAACATGATGCAAAACATGGCATGATATGCGGGATGTGATATGCAATGCATATGCATGCTCCGGAAGGAAAAGATTGAATCAGGCCTCAACTTGGCAAACCAAGAGTGCCGCTGCAAAGCTGAGATGATTTCGGTCGAAATCGATATAAAGATCACCGGAATCAGATGCACGGTTTGCAAATGGCAAGCATAACAAGAATGGCGCAATACTGCGATTACCAGCACAATGCCATCTAGAATGCAACAAGAAACTAAGCTACTGCACTCCAACATAACAACAAAGCACATGGCAGTGATCTACTCAAGATGCTTGGCAAAATATGAACACTGAGGTACGGCTAAATCACACAAGAGCAGGTTCAAACAAGCATGGCAAAAGAGCAAAACATATCAGCTTCACAGACTTAGTGAAAATTCTAACATGTTTGGAATTAACATCAGGAAGCAATGTTTAGAGCAAGATAATAACATGCTACAGGAATAGAACATAGAAATACAAGGCATGGCATGAATCTACTCAAAGCATATAACAAAAGTCCCTTACTGACCATAAGCCAAAAAGGATCAGAAGATATGATGGCACCCATGTAAACATAGCAAGTTTCGTTAACAGATTCAGACTTAGCAGAAAACTGGAGATGGCAAAAACAGAGTTATGAAGGCATGTTTGCAAGCTCGATGCACTCAACACAAGGCATGGCATAAAAAACTAAGCATACTAACAGCAAGAAGACATGATCAAGAAGCTAACCATGGCAAGAACAATCTCATAGCATGCATGGATCAACTACAACAACCTTGGCAAAATTTATTAACATGTAAACAATCTGCCAGGAACATTTTATAGCAAAATTAGAGCAAGATTGAGTCGTGCTCGGGTACTCCATAAATGCAAACAGGGACATGGATGGATAGAGCATAACAATATGTCAAAATCATCCTTACTGAACATACTCAAAAGAAGCATGTATCTCTCTGTAGCATCATGAATACATGACATTAAAATAACAGCAGGGAAATGACTTAGTGAAATTCTAAGTCCCTGAAATCAGCAATATCACGAGAGCTACTTTGCATGCTTGTGCTAGTCACCACATTGATCACAAAAATATATGGCATACACCCCTGAAAGATGGCATGGCATATCCCAAAACACATGTAGAACTCATGCCCATATGCAGCACACAATAATCATGGCCAAAATGACAAAAGCTCATAAACTGATAAGAATCAGGAACTAACATTTTATAGCACTCTTGCAATAGTCATTAGGGCATCAAGATGAACTCAAACAAGCATGGTGAAATGGAACACAATGAATAGCACATCATGATGAACATTTTGATATATGGCACGCCCAAAACGGAGCTACGGATGCGGAGTTATGGCATGATGAACAGGGCTTTAAAATATGAACAGGAAAATGACTTAGACGAAAAATCAACCTCCGAATCAGATCTGGATCTAGGGTTGACTTTGCACGCGAAGCGAGGATGGATGGATCTCTCGCCAGAGATGGGGGAGACGGCCGGAGTTTGTCGAAGGAGTGGCCGGACTTGCCGGAGACGAAGAAGGGGCGCGGGAATCGCCGGAGTGGAGGCGCGGCGCGGTGGCATCGGGAAAGCGGCGGGCGAGGCGCGGCGACCACGGAGGCGACCGGGCGGCGCAGGCGGGACGTCGGCAGCGGCCGGAGCTCGCGGTGGCAGCGGCGCATGCTCGCGGGCGAGGCGCTGGGGCTCGGACGCGCGACCGGACGGGCGGCGGAGGCGACCGCGGGCACGGGGCGGCGGCGGCTAGGCTCGGGCGGGCCCTCCTTAGGCTCGCCGGGCCGCGGCGGCAGGGGATGGGTCTAGGGACACATGGCGGGCCCGGAGTGGCTGAGGGAGGCGGCGGACGCGTCCGGCCGGCGGCGGACGTGTCCGGCGGCGCGGAGAGATTGGATCTAGGGTTTCATCTGCGCGAATTTTTAGAGGGGAGCACATATATATAGGTAGAGGGAGCTAGGAGAGTCCAAATGAGGTGCGGTTTTCAGCCACGCGATCATGATCGAACGGCCGAGAGGATGGGGGGGTTTGGATGGGTTTTGGCCCACTTTGGAGGGATGTTGGGCTGCAATACACATGAGGCCTTTACGGTTCCCCGGTTAACCGTTGGAGTATCAAACAGACTCCAAATGGCACGAATGCTCGGATGCATGAGACGAACACGTATGCAAATGCGATGAACATGATGACATGATATGAAATGCATGACATGCAAATAAATGACAAGGCAACAACAGCAAATAACTGGAAGACACCTGGCACAACGGACTCGGGGCGTTACACCCAGCCGCCCGCGTGAGTGACCTAGGCGAGGAGTTTCTAAGCACTTTCAATATAGATTATTTGATATACGTAGTATGTAGATCTCCTTGTTTGCATGTTTTGTATGTTGGGGCGGGACAACAACAATGTGTTGCACAAATTCACGGACACGGTAAATATGCACACTAAACAACCCCCTCCACCTGTTGGGAACTTTGAGGATAGCTTCAATCAACAACTAAGCAGTGGAATAACACAAACAACATGCACATGTGGCATAGGATTTAACGTGAAAATACATCCCTGACTTGAGGAGTAAAAAACCATGGCTGTGGACCGACCGGTCCACACAACTTCACTATGAGCATGTTGAGTACAAAGTTTTCTGTAGAACCTCTAGAGATTTACAACACTCTCCACGTTGTCAACCGGTGGTGTCTACTACGCAACTTTATTCTTGTAGACACGTGTTGGGCCTCCAAGCGCAGAGTTTTGCAGGACAGTAGCAATTTTCCCTCACGTGGATGACCTAAGGTTTAACAATCCGTGGGACGCATAGGATGAAGATGGTCTCTCTCAATCAACCCTGCAACCAAATAATAAAAAGTCTCTTGTGTCCCCAACACACCAAATACAATGGTAATTTGTATAGGTGCACTAGTTCGGCGAAGAGATGATGATACAAGTGTAATATGGATAGTAGATATTAATTTTTGTAATAGGAACAATAACAACAAGGTAGAAATTGATAAAATGGAGCACAAACGGTATTGCAATGCTTGAAAATGAGGCCTAGGGTCCGTACTTTCGCTAGTGCAATCTCTCAACAATGCTAATATAATTTGATCACATAACCATCCCTCAACGTGCGATGAAGAATCACTCCAAAGTTCCTATCTTGCGGAGAACATAAGAAGAAAATGTTTGTAGCCATTCTTTCTGATCGATCTATCCAAGAGATCGTACTAAAATAACACCAAGTTATTCTTTCTGATTGATCTATCAAGAGTTCGTACTAAAATAACACGTAACTATTCTTTCCGATCAATCTATCAAGAGTTCGTACTAAAATAACACCAAAGCAAATTTAGATTCATAATACTCAATCTGGCATAAAGAACCTCAAAGAGTGCCCCAAGATTTCTACCAGAGAAACAAGGATGAAAACATGCATCAACCCCTATGCATAGATTACCCCAATGTCTTCTCAGGAATCCGCGAATTGAGTGCCAAAACATATACCAAGTGAATCAATATAATATCCCATTTTCACCACGGGTATTCATATGCAAGACATATATCAAGTGCTCTTAAATCCATAAAAGTATTCAATCCGATAAAACGAAATCTCAAAGGGAAACTCAATTCATCACAATGAGATAGAGAAGGAGAAACACAATATGATCCAACTATATTAACAAATCCTGTGATACATCAAGATCGTGATATCTCAAGAACACAAGAGAGAGAGAGAGAGAGATTAAACACATAGCTACTGGTACAAACCCTCAGCCCCGAGGGTGGGCTACTCCATCCTCATCATGGTGGCCACCGGGATGACTAAGATGGCCACCGGTGATGATTTCCCCCTCCAGCAGGGTGCCGGAACGGGGTCTAGATTGGTTTTTGGTGCCTACAGAGGCTTACGGTGGCAGAACTTCCGATCTAGATTTACCCTGAGGGTTTTTGGAATATTTGGCAATTTATAAGGCGAATAGGAGGTGCGGGAGGCCACCAAGGTGGGAACAACCCACCGGGGGCGCCCTGGTGGGTTGTGCTGCCCTCGGAGCACCTCCCAGGTGCTGCTCTAGCCCATTGGATGTCTTCTGGTCCATAAAAAATCCACAAAAGTTTTGCGGTGTTTGGACTCCGTTTGATATTGATTTCCTGCAATGTAAAAAGCAAGCAAAAAACAGCAACTGGCACAGGGCACTGGGTCAATAGGTTAGTCCCAAAAAATGATATAAAGTTGCTATAAAATGGTTGTAAAACATCCAAGAATGATAATATAACAACATGAATACTTCATAAATTATAGATACGCTGGAGACGTATCAGCATCCCAAAGCTTAATTCCTACTCGTCCTCGAGTAGGTAAATAATAAAAGAAATAATATATGAAGTGTGAATGCTAGCAAAGTGCACAAGTTTGATCAATGACAATTTCAATCACTTTTCTTAGCATCATAACATCAATTCTTTCTTATAAAACTTCTCATGTTAAAGTAGCAACCAATTCACATGTTAAGGTTCAAACAATGAATTCTCTTAAAACTCAACAACCTATGTTCTCAGTCACCAAACAATTGCAATTCAACTTATTCAACAAAGTCTAAGTAAGACCTCCACATACTCAACCATCATATAGTCTTCTATGATTGCTAACACTCACCGCATACACATGAGCAAAACGTTTCAATCGGACACATAGAAAGATAGGGGCTTATAATTTCGCCTCCCGACATATTCACCTCAAGGGTGATGTCAACAATAATAACTCATGCTACCCATATCCGACTGGATATATGTGCCTAGATCTTTCCTCACTACAAGATGCTTGCCAAAAGATAAAAATAAAGGAATATAGATAAAAACCTTGACTCTTGCATGAAAGTAAATACATGAAAGTAAAAGGTAGGCCCTTCGCATAGGGAAGCAGAGGTTGCCATGCGCTTTTTGTTTGTATGCTCAATCCCTTAGTGCAAAAAAAACATCACGTTATATTGCCCCTTATGATAGAAACCTTTATTATGCAGTCTGTCGCTTTTATTCTTTGCCATCACAAGTTCGTACAACGCTCAATTTTCTCTTACACTAAATGATCTAACACTTTTAGAAGCAATTTTTATTGCCTTATTGCACCAATGACAACTTACTTGAAGGATCTTACTCAATCCTTAGGTAGGTATGGTGGATTCTTGAAAATAAGATTTGGGTTTAAGGGTTTTTGGATGCACAAGTAGTATCTCTACTTGGTGCGGAATTTTTGGCTAGCAAAGATGGGGGGCAAGCACCACATGTTCAAGGATCTATGACAATATAACTTCTATGTGAATATGAACAAACATAAATCATTGCATTGTCTTCCTTGTCCAACGTTAGCAATTTTGGCATATAATATTTTGATGGGGGCTCACAATCACAAAAGATTTCCAAGATAGTGTATTTGCATTTGAAAGTTCTCTTCCTTATACTAATCATTCATGAATTGCTTCTATGACCAATATTGTGATTGTCAAGCTTCAAAATATTTGACTTTCTAAACCCAATGTGAAGCTACCACTAGGCATGATATGAACATATAATTTCAGCTTCATTATATTCAATTTATTCAACAATTTACTCATAGGATATAAGTGAAAGACAAGAGTAAATGACAAGCTACAACAAAAAGATATAAATGAAGATCAAGCGAGTAGTTACGTAAATGGGTAGCTATTTGAGGACTCTCTTTTATTTAAAAACTTTTAGATCTAAGTGTTTTATTAAATCAGCAAGCAAAAATCAAAACGAAATAAATTGACAATCCAAGAATAGCACACATCATGTGAAGAAGCAAAAACTTAGGCTCAACCGATACTAACCGATAATTGTTGAAGAAGAAAGGTGGGATGCCTACCGGGGCATCTCCAAGCTTAGATGCTTGAGACTTCTTGAAATATTATCTTGGGGTGCTTTGGTAATCCTCAAGCTTGAGCTTTTGTGTCTCCTTAATTCCTCTCATATTACGGTTTTCCTAAATCTCAAAAGCTTCATCCACACAAAACTCAACAAGAACTTGTGACATAAGTTAGTATAAACCAATGCAAAAACCTTATCATTCTCTACTGTAGCAAATCACTAAAATTATTACTCAACATTTCATACTAAATGCCTCTGCATATTGAATACTCTTATCCTCAAATAGAATTATTAAACAAGCAAACATATGCAAACAATACAAACATAACAGCAATCTGCCAAAACAGTACAGTCTGTAAAGAATGCAAAAGTATCAATACTTATTTAACTCCAAAAATTATGAAAATTTACCACACTATAGAAAATTTATCAGAGGTTATTGTGCAAAAAGTTTCAACATTTTATGACATTCTGACTTTTCTAGGGAATTTTTGCAAGAGCGGTAAACTTTCTGTTTTGAAACAGCAACATGTATACTTGCAAAATAAGCATGGTGAAGGTTATACTTGACATTTTTATTGAAATAAAAGATGCAAAACATTATTCTAAATAACATCAAGTAGATACTAATAAAATAAAATGATGCTCCAAGCAAAACACATATCATGTGATGAATGAAAATATAGCTCCAAGTGAGGTTATCGATAATGTTGGAGACGAAAGAGGGGATGCCTTCCGGGGCATCCCAAAGCTTAGTTGATTGGATCTTCCTTGAATATTACCTTGGGGTGCCTTGTGCACCCCAAGTTATATTCTTGTCACTCCTTATTCTCCTCATATTGACATCTCACCCAAAACTTGAAAAGGTCAATCACACAGAACTTAACGGAACTTCGTGAGATAGATTAGTATGATAAAGAGCAAACCATTTCACTTTGGTACTATCAAAGACAAGATTCGTAATTGTTTCCACACAATTCCTAATGTAGAATAACATTTCCACAATTTATATTGAGCAATATAAGCCATAGAAACTAGAAAACAAGCAAACTATGCATTAAAACAGAATCTGTCAAAAACAGAACAGTCTGTAGTGATCTGTACTCCAACCATACTTCTGCTACTCCAAAAATTCTGAAAATTTTGGAAAACCTGGGAAATTTATCTATTAATCTTCTTCAAAAGGAATCAGTATTTTATCATGCTTCTATTAAAAACGTGAATTATTTTCCTAAGCACAAAAGTTTCTGTTTTTCAGCAAGATCAAATCAACTATCACCATAGACCATCCCAAAGGTCTTACTTGGCACTTTATTGAAACAGAAACTATAAAACATGATTACTACAGTAGCTTAATCATGTGAACACACAAAAACAGTAGGTAAAAGTGTTGGGTTGTCTCCCAACAAGCGATTTTCTTTAATGTCTTTTAGCTAGGCATGATGAGTTCAATGATCCTCACATAAAAGATAAGGATCGAAACATAACAAGACCATCATGAATCATAAGTTCCTCTCATAATAATTTTCAGTAGCATCATGAATAGATTCATCAATATAACCATCACATAAAGCATTCTTTTCATGATCCAAAAAGCATAGAAAATTTATTACTCTCCATATAAGCAATTTTATTCTCGTTCACAATAGTGGGAGTATCATATGAAACTCTAATGCTCAAAATTGTTTCCACATTAAAAGAGTAATGCTCAGAAAAAGGATATTCAAAATTATGACCATAATAATCACTACTTTTTATAACATAAATATCATCACAATAATCATCATAAGTAGCAACTTTGTTCTCATCATAGATAGGAGGCATGCAATCATCACATCAAATGATCGTTCAAAGTAGGGGGACTGAAGAGATCATCTTCATTAAACATAGCACCCCCAAGCTTGGGACAAACATTAATTGCAGCAAATAAATTCTCAAACATGTCATTCTCATCAAACATAGCATCCCCAAGCTTGTGGCTTGGCATATCATAAGCATAATCACTCTCATCATTAATACTCCCTCCGTCCCGAAATTAATGTCGCACGCCCAGTTCATTGGTAAATTTGCAAACAAAACCTCATCATCTGAAAATTATCTCAAACAGACCCCTCCGCCCCGTCTTCTTCCTTCGCTCATTGCCCGAGCATCGCCAGGGGCCGGCACCGGCCAGCTGCGGTCCCCTCCAGCCGCGGTTCCTAGGGGCATCGCCTCCGCTGCCTCGATCCCCTCTCGCCGCCCAGACTTGCGTTGCTGCCCAACTGCTCTGCCACCGCCACCCAGAACTGCTGTTCCGCCACCGCCAAGATCTGCGCTTCCGCCCAAAACTGCTCTGCCGCCGCTGCCCAGAACTACTCTCCCGCGCGTCCTCGAGCTCCTGTTGTTGCTTCTCCTTGAGCTCCAGTTGCCGTTTCTTCCTGATCTCCCACTGATGCTTCTCCTCGAGCTCCCGCTGGTGGAGCTCTGTCGCCTGCTTCTCCCATGCCCGTGTTGTTGTTATTGTTGCTGCTCCTCTGCACTCTCTAAAATTCAATCAAATTCACTGTTAATTTTGGAGCAGATCAAAATCAGACAAGATTTTCTTCTTTTAGTCATCAGATAATTTTATAGGAATGCACCTGATAATTTTGGAGTTGATGTCCTGCTAGTTGCATTTCGAAAAAGATCCAATGGCTTCCAACTTCACTCGAGATTATTCAATGTCCTTGGCAGCACATGATTGTTGGGATGTTTGTTCACTCCGGCCTTCGAGTTAAGGAGCTTCTTGCTCAAATCTCATCTGGCAAGCAGAGTTGCTCCAGTTCCTCCTAGACATCAACATTTCTGATAGTTTTATGCTACCACCATTCTGAACAGTGAACACTGAAGGAAGTGTTTATCTTTAACGAACAAATGGAATAGTAATGGAACTATAGGTAGGTGATTGCATTGATCTCAAGTTTGGGACATCCAAATAACCAATTGCAGGCCCTCAAATGTGCATCTAATTGATAATTTCATTCAATTTAAAATTCAGTAGCATAAGCATAACCTCTACAGACATTGAGAAAAACAATTGATGTGCAGGAAATAAATTCAGACAAACAACACGGTGTTTCCTGCTTGTGTTCTTACCTCCAGTGTTCTTTTTGCTAAACTATGCTTTGAGGCATCTTAAAATTCTTTGATATTGATGTTGTTTTATCGTGCAAATGCCTAGATGCTGTTGATTGACATTGATGTTGCCATTTTTGCCAAGTATGTTGGTTCTCTCTTGGACTTGCAAGGTTCTCTTAGGACTACTTTGAGGAGGTCACCTTTAATTCATTTGGATCAGGATCACCCAACTAGCTAACTTCATGTGGGTGATGGTTTGATTCCTTACCGTAAAAACGATTGCAAAGTTTAACCGACCAAAAAAATAAGGCATCCATGTAAAAATATTGACCAAGGAAAATACATCCATGTGGCACTAGATGAGTGGCCAGTGTAAAGTTCCAACAAAGCAACAAGGTTGAAAAGAATAAGGTTCAGAACTTAAATGTTGTCTCCACTATCCAGTTTAAATTCAGTAACAAGGGAGAGCAAAAACCTTTTGCTGCTGGTGGAGGAGAACGGAGGAGGGCGGTTGCTTGATTGCAGAACATGAGCACACTCATGACGTTGGGCATTGTTTCGTTAGCAGTTCGTCGGACCGGATGACCAAGGGTGCACATCATATGCCTGTGAAGATCAGCAAGCAAGTGGTGTGGTGAAACGAATGGTGATGAAGTAGGGGATACATGCGTGCATGATGATGCAACATTTTCTGATTAAATGCAGTCTAGACTGATTTTCCATCAAAATTGAAAATAGTTACACTAAGTTTCAAAATAGAAAATACACTTCTCAGTTTTACAAACTGAAAATTACTATATGACAGTACAAAACTTGCTTGCAATAAAATCCCAACTCTCTAAAACGAAAACTTTAACTGACTTTTAGACTGAATTTTTACTCCAAGAGTTTTTATATTTAGATCACTTTAACTGAATTTTAGACTGAGTTTTAGATTGAATTTTAAACTTTCTTGCAATAAGCTTGCAGTACACTTTATACAAAGATCAGGAGCCAAGCTCTAAAATTGAATTTTTAACTGAGTTTTAAAGTGAATTTTCACGACTGCACCTGTTTCAATTTCAGTTTTAGATAAAGTTTATATTCAGATCGAGACTGACGAAACTGACTCTATATTCAGTTGCGGGTAAGGACATCAGAGAATCTACAACAGTGAGGCCAATTCTACAACATCCGTGACAAAGATCCTACAGCAGCGTGGCAAATTCTACAACCTCTGTTTCAGAGAATCTACAACAATGAGGCCAATTCTATTGTGTGGTAATTCAATTGTAGCAGCCCAATCAATTCTACTCAAGCAAAGAATCTGTAGTAATCAAGCAAATGTGTAAGAAAGCAATGAATCAGTATGCAAGCAAATGTGTATTCAAGAAAATGTGAATCTACAACACTGATGAGGAATAGACCTTGAGGTTGGTGTGCTTGGCGGTGGAGTCCTAGAGCGGTTGGAGGAACATGTCGGAGCTCGCTGCCCCCTTGTTGCCACCATCCCGCCGCCACTGCTGCGTGGCCGTAGCCACGTCATAGTCAGACCTGCGCTGATGCTAGATGAGCATGACGAAGGCGGCCAGGTAGCCGCGGCTGTAGGAGATGAGCTCCTCACCTGACGACTAGCAGCAACAGCCCCATGCAGGCGACCGGCAGAAGCAGCTCTATCGCGCCGTCTTGGTAGTCTCCGCTGCAGTTTGAGCCGGCCGCTACAAATCGGAGAGCCGGAGGGGGGAAATCAGATTTTCACCGATGCGGAGGGACATGTGAGAGGAAGGGAGCGCCGGTAACGTGTGCAAGGGAGAGGGAGCCGGTGCTGGGGAGGGAGAGGAGGCGCGGGCAGTGTGGAGCTGCGTGGAGGGGAACAGCGTCGGCGGTGCCAGCCGGTCGTAGAGGAAGGAGGAAGAGAGCGACTACACAGAGGGACTTCAGGTTCGGTCGGGAAAATGCTGAGGACTTAATTGCAAAATGACCGATGCGACATGAATTTCGGGACGGAGGGAGTAGTATGAAAAGCACCAACGGTATAACAATTGCTATCATCATAATTTCCCAAGTTGGTGCCAAAACGATTTCCAAGATTATAAGAAGTATCATTATCTTCCCAATCATAATCATCACAACAAGTAATAGGCATAACAAAATCATCATCAATAGTGCTCTCGGACATTGTGCCATAAGACATGGAAGCAATATCATCATCAAGTGCATCATCTTCCACAATTATTTTTGATTCATTTTCATGAGGCACAAAAATAATAGGAGCAACATTATTTGGGAGAGATGCCTTTTACCTCTATTATTTCTTCTTTTCTTCTTCTTCACCGCATCATGTGTGGGTTTAATTAATTTTTTAAAGCTTCTTATTGATGAGATCGGTTGAATAGGGAGATCCTCCTCGTCACCTATTTCATCATGCGAGACAATAGGAGGGAAAGTGGAAATCTTTACCCTTTCAGTAGTATTCCTTTTATATTCTATTGGTTTTCCCATCTTTATATAGTTGGCAATATAAGCATTCTCATTGCAATTTACCATGCAAAACATATAGATATTTTTTAGATTAGTTTCAATGTCATCTGTGAGAATGAATACTTCAAACCAATTATTTTTATCTGTCAATTCTTCACTCCCCAGAAATAAACAAAGCTCATTATAAAGTTCAAGGGTGATCAAATCATTACAATATTTGGCCATGATACGGTCATGAAAAGGTTTGCATTGGAAATTAAGATGACCATCCTTATTGCAAAGTTCACAAGTAATAGGACAAAGAGAACATAATTTTGTAGCAAATTCATCTATCACTTTGAGCAAAAGATTTGTTCTATCATGTTTATGCTTCTTACAAAATCTATCTTCCCTATAAGGCACGTCCTCACAAACTTTATGCACTCCAGAAAAATTGACATGCTTATAAGAAACATTTTTCTCATGACTTGTGCAATCATCATTAGCATTTTGGATATTCAAAGAGTTCATCCCAACAACATTGCAATCATGCTCATCATTTATGCCAAACATTTTATTGAATTCTTCTTCTATCAATTGAGCACAATTTTCCTTTCCATCATTTTCACGAAATACATTATAAAGATGAATAATATGATGCAACCTCAATTCCATTTTTTTGTAGTTTTCTTTTATAAACCAAACTAGTGATAAAACAAGAAACTAAAAGATTCAATTGCAAGATCTAAGGATATACCTTCAAGCACTCACCTCCCCGGCAATGGCGCCAGAAAAGAGCTTGATGTCTACTACGCAACTTTATTCTTGTAGACACGTGTTGGGCCTCCAAGTGCAGAGTTTTGTAGGACAGTAGCAATTTTCCCTCAAGTGGATGACCTAAGGTTTATCAATCTGTGGGAGGCATAGGATGAAGATGGTATCTCTCAAACAACCCTGCAACCAAATAATAAAAAGTCTCTTGTGTCCTCAACATACCAAATACAATGGTAATTTGTATAGGTGCACTAGTTCGGCGAAGAGATGGTGATACAAGTGTAATATGGATAGTAGATATTGATTTTTGTAATAGGAACAATAAAAAACAGCAAGGTAGCAATTGATAAAACAGAGCACAAACGGTATTGCAATGCTTGAAAATGAGGCCTAGGGTTCGTACTTCCGCTAGTGCAATCTCTCAACAACGCTAATATAATTGGATCACATAACCATCCCTCAACATGTGATGAAGAATCACTCAAAAGTTCCTATCTAGCGGAGAACATAAGAAGAAATTGTTTGTAGCTATTCTTTCCGATCGATCTATCCAAGAGTTCATACTAAAATAACACCAAGTTATTCTTTTCGATCGATCTATCAAGAGTTCGTACTAAAATAACACGCAGCTATTCTTTCCGATCGATCTATCAAGAGTTCATACTAAAATAACACCAAAGCAAATTCAGATTCATAATACTCAATCCAAGATAAAGAACCTCAAAGAGTGCCCCAAGATTTCTATCGGAGAAACAAGGATGAAAACATGCATCAACCCCTATGCATAGATTACCCCAATGTCACCTCGGGAATCTGCGAGTTGAGTGCCGAAACATATACCAAGTGAATCAATATAATACCCCATTGTCACCACAGGTATTCATATGCAAGAAATATGTCAAGTGCTCTCAAATCCATAAAAGTATCCAATCGATAAAACGAAATCTCAAAGGGAAAACTCAATTCATCACAACAAGATAAAGAGGGAGAAACACCATATGATCCAACTATATTGGCAAAGCCCGTGATACATCAAAATCATGATATCTCAAGAACATGAGGGAGAGAGAGATAGAGAGAGAGATTAAACTCATAGCTACTGGTACAAACCCTTAGCCCCGAGGGTGGGCTACTCCCTCCTCATCATGGTGGCCGTCGGGATGATGAAGATGGCCACCAGTGATGATTTCCCCCTCTGGTAGGGTGCGGGAACGGGGTCTAGATTTGTTTTTGGTGGCTATAGAGGCTTACGACAGCGGAACTTCCGATCTAGGGTTACTGTCAGGGGGATGGACCCCGGGCAGGCAACGGAACACGGATCCTCTTCAAAAATTACAGGGTTGGCACTACCCCTCAATACCGGCACGCGCTTGGCCGGGTCGCTCGGTCCGGCCAATCCCCGCAAGCTAGCCAGACCAGCCGACCCGGCAGGACGTGTCGACTCGGCCTCAACAACTAGCGCAAGATAGCCGAACCCGGCACGAGCAAAGCCTCCTCAACAAGCCAGCACCACCCGTGGCATGCTACGCAATCCAGCCACGGGTCGACTCCCATCTCATCCAGGCCGTATGATGGGATGAGACTTCAATCAATGATGACCGAGGCAACAGTGCCCCGCCCATGCCTCTGGTCAGCGGGTACATAGCGACAGTGCCCCTCACCTACCCACTGACCAAGGCCGGTGTGGCTATAGTGCCCCCGCCTTCACCGCTGACAACAGCAAGCAGTGACTTGACGGAGAGCACTGTACACGACTCGACTCGGCCATGCCCTGATGATCGACAAGACGGCGCACAGTCCCCCTAGGCATACGGGGCCCACACCTAGGGGAACCTGGCGAACCACAAGCCCTCAGCGGGACCCAACCCGGGTCCTCAGACACCGACAATACGGACCCATCGACTTGTAACATTACCATCGTACCCCCGAGGGGTTGGACTATAAAACTCCCCAGGAGCCCTCGATCACGACAGACGACAGGGGGAAGAGAACTCATTCCATCACACACACCAAGTTAGCAACACCCGAGGAGAGGGAACTGCCTAAGCCTTGGCCAGCTTCCTTCCTCCTCCATACAGCTCCAGGAGCAACATTGTACTATCAATCATACAACAACACTCGGCAGGACTAGGGGTATTATCTCTCCGGAGAGCCCCGAACCTGGGTATGTCCGGCGTCCCGCACCCGCTCATGCCAACCTCGCCTCTGGAGTCCACCAGCGCCCTCGAGCCTCCTCCTCTCTTTAGCCATCCCTTGGCATCTGCCGTGCACCCACCACGACAATTGGCGCCCACCGTGGGGCAGCTCGAGGAACTGGGCGGAAACATGCTTCAGACAGGGCCCTTCTCCTACACTAACGAGTCCGTCGCGCTGGCGGACGACGTCGTCGGCATGCTCATCGCCTCCTTCGTCGCACTGCGCATCTCCGATGCGTTTGCGGCCGACGAGTACCCCAGCGAGGTGCTTAGCTACTCCAACTATCCCCTCTCCCTCGGCGGCGGCATTTCCGTCGGGGCAATGGACGTCCACGTGGAGGTCTTCGTCACCGGCGATGGTGCCTCCTCCTCGTCAAGCAAGACGAGGAAGGCTGCCAAAGCCAGGGCCGCAACGGAACGGATCGAGCTGTCTGATCTATTGCGTGCCGCGATGCGGAGCCTCCGCATCCCCATCGGCACCGACGTTGACGCCACCAATGTCGCCGAGGCCCGAACCCAGCTCGAGGAAAGGCGCCAGCAGATGCTGGACCTGTCTGAGACGCTCGCCGCCACTCAGCGCTGCCTGGACGCCACTTAGCTGGAGCGCGATGCCGCCTACGGATTCACGCCCGCTGCGGCCGACCCAAGCCGGGTCGCCGATGTGCGTGCCCGCGGAGGAGCGATCGGCCGAGCCCTTGGCGCCGTCCCAACCGTCTATGAGACCCCAGCAAAGAACATGCGTGTTGCCCAGGCGGCCGCAGCCGGCCTGGACCAGCTCACGGGTGAGGAGCTGAAAGAGCGCATCAGGCGGATGCGCGAACTCCTCCACGCCGCCAACACCCAGCAGAACTGCCTCAACCAGCTCGCCAAGCCGGCGGGATCCGGCTCCGCCCACCTTGGCGGATCCGACGAACTTCTGCACACCGCTTCCTTGCCCCCGGCGAGGCGAACTCCGGCCGAACCCGGACTCGGCGCGACCCGGCCGTTGCAGGCGCCGGTGGATTGGGCGACGAGCCCGTCCTAGAGATCCAGCGCGGACCCGGCCCGCATGGCCGGCGTCTAGCTCCAACTGACCCGGCCCCCCGTGGCCTGGCCGCAAGTGGACTCGGCCCGCGCGCCATTGACGACGTTGACGCTCGCCACCGCCTCTATCGGCTCGCTCACTCCCTGGAGATGGAGGAGAGCGGCGCTATCGAGCCGGCATGCTTCGGCCCCCGCATCCGGGAGGAGCCCTTCCCCAAAGGATCCATGCTCCCCCGCGACACCCCCAAGTACAATGGGACGGTGAAGCCAGAAGACTGGCTCACCGACTACACCACGACCATTGGCATCACCGGTGCCAATCGTCATCTCACCGTGCGCTACGCACCGCTCATGCTCCAAGGGTCAGCCCGCACATGGTTGAACAGCCTGCCGATGGGCAGCATCAACACGTGGGTGGACTTCGAGGAGGCCTTCATCCGCAACTTCACGGGGACCTACAAGTGACCCGGCCGCCCTAGCCAGCTCGCCATGTGCATGCAGGGACCTACGGAGACCGGCCGCGAGTACCTCGCACACTGGACCGAGCTCCGGAACAGCTGCGAGGGCGTCCATGAAGTCCAGGCGATCAGGTACTTCGTCAACGGGTGCCGAGACGACACCCTCCTCAAGCACAAGCTCTTACGCTCCGAGCCGGCCACCATGGCCGCGCTCATGGTGATGGCGGACAAGTACGCCAACGCAGACTCCGCCATGAAGATCCAGGTGGCGTTGGACGAAGCCGGCACTGCGAACCGGTTCCCCCTCCGAAGCCGGCCGGTGAAAGCATCCGGCAGCAGCATCACCAGAATAACAAGCGCAAGGCTGACCAGCCGGTGCCGCATCATGACAACCGGCTCGTCGCGGCCGCCGAGCCCACGGCGGACCCGGCGGCAAAGCGTCGGCAAACCGGCAAGACGGCATGGCAACCCGTCATGAGCTTCGAGCAGATGCTCGACGCCCCCTGCAAGCACCACAGCGGCGCAAAACCCTCCACGCACACGCTTCGGCAGTGCGCCATCACCAAGCGCATCATGAGGGGCAACGTCCCGCCCCCTCTGGCTCCGGCTCCAGGCGCGGGACAACCGCTGAGGGAGTCCTGGATTAGGGGGTCTTCGGACAGCCGGACTATCTCCATTGGTCGGACTGTTAGACTATGAAGATACAAGATTGAAGACTTCGTCTCTTGTCCGGATTGAAGACTAGCTCCAAGGCAAGCTAGGCAATCCGAATATGGATATCTCCTCCTTTGTAACCGACCGTGTGTAACCCTAACCCTCTCCGGTGTCTATATAAACCGAAGGGTTTTAGTCCGTAGGACAACAATCACAACATACAATCATACCATAGGCTAGCTTCTAGGGTTTAGCCTCTCTGATCTCGTGGTAGATCTACTCTTGTAACAGCCAAATCATCAATATTAATCAAGCAGGACGTAGGGTTTTACCTCCATCAAGAGGGCCCGAACCTGGGTAAAACATTGTGTCCCCTGCCTCCTGTTACCATCCGGCCTAGACACACAGTTCGGGACCCCCTACCCGAGATCCGCCGGTTTTGACACCGACATTGGTGCTTTCATTGAGAGTTCCGCTGTGTCGTCTTCATCAGGAAGGATGTCTCATCCCGTCTTTAAAGACGGCACTATCGCTGAAGGAGCTTTGGCTATCGGCCAAACTCTCTGGCTAGGTGGTTTTTTATGACCACTCGTTCGGCTGCTGCGCCGACGATGACTTCTCGGGTCATCGAAAGCAATCTTCACGTCAACTCAGAATTTGCTGAGCAGTTAGATCCAATGGAGCTTTCTTCCCTAAACGAGCTCTTGGATCGCATCTCCGCCCTGGGAGTCGCTACAGACTACGATCAGATTGGGCCTAAATCCAATCTGAGAGAGATCAAATCTCCCCAGGTCACCCATCACGTTGCAGTGGTGGAGGAACAATGCGGCAACTCTTCATCTATCTTAAGGACTAGCTATGTCCGGATTCCCGATCCCTCCAAGCCGGATACCCGCGGAGGGGAGGACGTCACTCAAGGCCTGAACCTATAATCAGGCAGCGGGCTAGATTCATCAGAAAACAACCAAGACTCCAAACCTTCGAGTTCAGAGACTCCGTGGCCCCTGAGTCTTAGATTGGGTAAGGATTCGGATTCAATTCCACCCACCCACCCAAACATACGCGATCTATCCCAAATTAGGCAAGAGCCCGAAGAAACAGTACAGCATTACTAGGCCAGATTCCTCCTGATCATGAATAGGATAAAGGACTGCCGCGAGGAAGACGCAATTTCATTCTTCTGCAATAATTGCACGGACAAGGGAATCCTCAACGCCATAAGTCGTTGCAAAATTACATGCTTTGCCGACTTGGTGTCCATAGTAAGAAAGTACTGTGCGATGGAAAGCGCCTGGAAAACCGAAATAAAATTTTGGGATAATCCAGCCCTGAATACAAACCCAGTCCGAAATAAAAGGGTGCATTATCACAATACACCTGGGTTAACTACCAAAAAGCACAAGCCCTCTACGGGCAAGGAACCATACTGGAGGGATGGCTCAACGCACCCTGCAAAATTCATAGTACAGCGGATGCAATACCAACGCACAGCCTTAGAGCATGTTGGATACTCCGGCAGGTGGCCAAAAGTGGTGAGAATCTACTCCTCCCAAAAACCACAGAGCACCATCCCATGGACAACAATACGGTGTTAACGGTCTTTGAAACATTCGCGTCAAATAATAGATGCAAGCAAACACTCCGCGGCATAGCCGAAATCTGCCACGTAGCAGAAATAAATCCTTGGAGTGACACGGCTATTACCTTCATCGCCAGTGACGAACCCAAATTCCGAACGGCCCGAGCACCAGCTGCACTGGTCCTCAGTCCAATCGTGGAAGGCTTTCGACTCACCAAGGTACTCATGGACGGCGGCAGCGGATTAAACCTCATCTATGAGGAAACTCTTCAAAAGATGGAAATAGACTGGAGCCGCATTGAGCAAAGCAGCACAACCTTTAGAGGAATCATCCCCAGTCGGGAAGCACGCTGTGCTGGAAAAATCACACTAGACATGGTATTCGGCACGCGGGATAATTATAGGTCCGAAGAAATTACATTCCAAGTGGCCCCGTTCAGCAGCGGATACCACGCTCTATTAGGGTGGGAGGTGTTTACAATCTTCCAAGACATACCCCATTACGGGTACATGAAGCTCAAAATGCCCGGGCCCAACGGAATCATCACTCTTGTTAGTGATCCGGACATAGCACTCCGCGCCGAAAATAAGACAGCTGCGCTGGCCCTTGAGGCACTATCCGAAGCCCTAGCGGCCGAAGAACTAACTGCGCTGCGCTCCACGGTGAACAGGGACGACGTGATACTCGATAAAAGATCCAAGTCCACATCCTTTAAGCCAGCGGACGAAATAGTCAAATTCCAAGTCCATCCAATGGACCCTACAAAAACAGCTTCCATCGGGGCACAATTAAACCCTGATGTCGACGCCGCACTGCAAGAGTTCCTACGCGAGAACTGAGGCATTTTTGCCTGGCACCCTTCAGACATGCCAGGAATCCCACGCAGGCTGGCCGAACACAGCCTAAATATCCTAAAACGATTCAAGCCAGTCAAGCAGGCTCTTCGACGTTTCTCCGAGCCTAAAAGACAAGCCATGGGAGAGGAACTAGCCAAGCTATTGGAGGCCGGATTCATCAGAGACATAAAACATCTGGACTGGCTAGCAAACCTAGTGATGGTACCAAAGAAGGACAAATCCTGGCGCTTGTGCGTCGATTTTAAGGACCTTAACAAGGCCTGCCCAAAGGATCCCTTCCCCCTCCCCGCATCGATCAAATCATCGATGCTACCGCAGGACACGATTCACTGTGTTTCCTCGACGCATACTCTGGCTACCATCAAATCAAAATGGCAAAGCCAGACCAAGCCGCAACGGCATTCATCACACCATACGGCCCATTCTGCTTCAACACAATGCCCTTCGGGCTAAAAAACGCTGGCGCAACATATCAGCGCATGATTCAGACATGTCTGGCAAACCAGATCGGCAAAACAGTGGAGGCATACGTGGATGGCGTGGTCATTAAAACCAGGCATTTTGAAACTCTAGTAGACGACTTGAGGGTCACATTCGACAACCTCCAAACATATGACATCAAGCTCAATTCGGAAAAATGCGTTTTCGGCGTACCAGCCGGAAAGCTCCTGGGATTCATTGTCTCCAGTAGAGGCATCGAAGCTAATCCGGCCAAAATCCAAGCGTTTTCATAGTTGGCTACCCCAACAGACCTCAAACAAATACAAAAATTGACTGGATGCATGGCAGCTCTAAGCCGCTTTATCTCCCGCTTGGGAGAAAAGGCATTACCCCTTTATCGCCTCCTCTGGCGCACCGAACACTTTGAGTGGATGGACGCCGCCATGGCCGGACTCAACGAAATAAAAGCCATATTGGCAACAAACCCAGTCCTGGCCGCACCAAACATTGGCGAACCAATGCTATTATACATTGCGGCAACTCATCAACTAGTAAGCGCAGTGCTCGTCGTTGAGCGAGAAGTGGACGGACACAAATTCCCCCTTCAAAAGCCGGTTTACTATGTGTCCACTGTCCTTACTCCATGCAAATCACGATACCCGCATTATCAAAAGATAGCGTACGCGGTATTTATGGCATCCCAGAAGCTGCGACACTACTTTCAAGAGTGTTCGATAATGGTAGCCTCGGAAGTACCACTTAACGATATTATAAACAACCGCGACGCGACGGGCCGGATTGCCAAATGCGCCATTGAGCTCCTCCCGTTCGACATAACTTACAAGCCACGGCGAGCTATTAAGTCGCAAGTTTTGGCTGACTTCGTCGCTGAGTGGACGGAAGCCGAACTCCCTAAAGAGTACGGCACATATTCAAACTGGATCATGCACTTCGACGGCTCCAAAATGTTGGTTGGTCTGGGGGCTGGCGTGGTTTTGACGTCCCCAACAGGAGATACCGTTCAATACGTACTACAGATAATGTATACGGACTCCAACAATGCAGCCGAATATGAGGCCCTTCTACATGGTCTCCGGATGGCAGTATCTATGTGTTGGCGTTCTGGGAACGGGGGTGTCACACCCTAGCTAGTCATGCATTAGAGTGTTGCATCATGTTTACTCATTCATCAGAAACTTGAAATGGGGATGACAGAACCCCCAGTCCCCTCAGAAACCAACTAGGGTTACTGAAATAATTTTTTCAATGAACCTGAAATGCCCTTCTAAAATGCCCATCATTTTTGTCTTGGTTCAGAACCTCTGCCAAAAATGGTGCACATTTTCCTAGGCCATCCTAGGGTTTTTGAATTAAATCATAAATATTTGAATTTGGGCATTTAAAATAATATAAAATATTTAAATGCTCAAATATCTCCAAACTAAAATGTTTCATGTTGGAAATAATCCAACTATGGGCCAGGAATAGTTTGGTGATTTTTGAAGTTGCCTAGGTATTTTATTTAATTCAACAAAGTTGCAGATATATTAAATAAAAACAGAAACAGAAAAGAAGGGAGAAAAACTTACCTGTGCGGCCTAGCCAGCAGCCGACCCAGCCCAGCACTGTAGCCCTCCGTCGTCTTCCTCCCCTCGCCCCGAAGCTGCTGCGTGCTCGCGCGCGCACGGCCGCGCGGCCACCTCCTGCTTGCCGACGACCTCCTGGTCGCGTGGACGACGCCCGCAGCCCGTCCCGATCCCCCCTGCTCTCTCTCACTCTCCCCGGCTCTTTCCTTCCTCTCCCTCGCTCTCTCTCTCTCACGGCCGAACACCACCGTCGCCGCCGTTCGCCACAGCAGCCATCTCCGGCCACCCCTCGCTCCCCCGACTAGCTCAGAAGCTCCGCCACTACTCCCTCTTCCTCCCCACTGCTCCACAGCTCCCCGGAAGCCCTGCATCGCCGCCACGTCGCCGTTCCCCTCTTCGGGCTCCGACCACCGTCGCCGTCAAATTCGTCGTCTCCGGCGCGTCCCCGAGCCCGCTTCGACGCCCACTGCAACCGCGGTGAGCCCCCGGAGCGTTTCCCCCTTCTTCCCTGGTCTCTCCCGACCTCTAGGCCCTAGCCCCACCTCGGCCGAGAGCTCCACGCCGCCGATGATGTCGCCGTCGTGGCCATGGTCGCCGTAGCGCCCAACCAAGCACACCATCGTGCTCCACACCTCACTAGGAGCACGTAGCACGCACCAACACCTTCCCTAACGCCCTGCAACACTGATCCCGACCGCACCCGAACTCCGGCCGCCGCAGCCGAGCTCGCCGCCGTCAACTCCGGCCACCCCGAGCCCAACCACCACCACCAATAGTCGCGGCTCAACCTCAGCAACACGTAGATGCCTTCCGCCGTCCATTTGGTTGCCGGAATGGCAAAAAGCACTCTCGCCGCCGTCTCGGACCTCGCCGGCGTCATGTCGCCGGTGGGGTTTGACTTGTCCGACCTGGGGTTTGACCCCCCAGGGTCACTGACGCATGGGCCCTGTCGGCCAGGTGGTTAGGTTAGCGCTAACTACTGTTAGTCAACCCCCCTGACACTGACAGTGGGCCCCAGCGCCACTAATCCCTAATTAGGAATAATTTAAACCTGTTTAACCCCCCCTGTCACTGACGTGTGGCCCCCACACGTCAGGTTTGACTTCAGCCAGCCGCAGTTGACCTGCTGACGTCACACCGACGTCAGGCTGACGCAGTAATTGATTTTCTGGATTTAAATTAAATCAGGAAATTCCAGAATATTAATTAAACTTCAAAAATTCATAACTTTTATTCTGTAACTCCAAATTGGACAAATTATATATGAAAAATGATCAGAAAAATCCAATCTATCCATCTGTACTATTTTCATGCATGATCAAACAAGTTAAATTGATGTTTTAAGCAGAACAAGGAAAAGCACTTTAAAAGGCCATGTTTGAGTTTGAAAATTTGAATCTTTGATTCAAATTTGTTCAAACCCCTCTGGTTTTAGTTGCATTAGCCCAACACACTCATATTGCCATGTTTCATGCATGCATCATGTTGTTGCACATTGTTTGGTGATGCTTGGGTATCGATGTCCTTTGCGACAGGTTCTGCCCCCGAGGAGTACCGTGATTACCCTAACGAAGAACCATATCAGTGCATCGAACCATCAGGCAAGCAACCAACCATTTGATCATATCGATACAATCCCATGTTCTCGCTCCTGCTCTCTTTTACTGCATTAAGACAACGCGATTCAAACTGCTGTGTGCTACGGTAGTTGAACCCCTTTCCTCTGCATGACCTGTCATTGCCACAGTAACTAGATGAAACCCACTAGCATGTGTAGGAGTTGATTGAGCCATATGTATGTGTTGTTCCTACCTTGCTATGCCTGCTATGCTTAGAGTCGTGTCAGGTCTGGTTCATCTGGGTGATGGGCTAGAGTGAAATAATTATGTCGGTAATGAGAGTGGTGTGGTGAACACGATTTGGTAAAGGTATCGATGAGAGGCCATGTAGGAGTACATGGTGGGTTGTTTCATTGAAGCCGACCTTAAGCACTGAGATCTGTATGTGTGATTTAAGAATCAGCTACTACCATGCATTGGGCCCGAAACCAATGGACCCTCTCGACTTCTTATTCACCCTAGTTCTCCGTCCAGGAGTTGCAAGTAGTTTCTGGTGTTTGTAGCCTACTGGAGGCCGTGGACAGCGCTGACCGTAGGGGTGGGCTGTGATGCGGTCGGTACGTGGCCGGGTGTACCGAATACCCGTTAGGTATCTCGGGAACCCTGTTCACATCGTTCGGGGCCGTATGGGAAACCTCGGCCGGACTCCCTGCGGATGGAACCTGAATAGGCGATAAACCTGGACTGGAGGCTTAGGTGATTAGGTAGGTCGTGGCCGACACCCACGTTGGGCTTCCGCTTGAAGGTTGCCGAGTACATGTCGTGTAACGACGATAAGTGGTGAGAGCGTGTATGAAGGAGTACACCCCTGCAGGGTTAACATGATCTATTCGAATAGCCGCGTCCGCGGTAAAGGACTACTTGGTTGCCTATACAGTTCATAGACAAGTAAATGGAAACTGCTAAAAGCCTCAAGATAAGTGTGAGTGCCGAGGATGGCTCTTCCGTAGGAAGACGGAGGTGGATCCTCGGTAGTGTATTGAAGTGGTGAGTAGTGGACTCGTGTGCGCAAAACATTTCAAATTGGAGTATCGTAGGATAGTCTAGCCAAGAGTCAAAGCTGGCTTGCTGCAATAACTCCACCAACCCTTCTTGATACTATGCATGTATGTAGGATCTGATGTAAGTCTTGCTGAGTACCTTTGTACTCATGTTGCTATAATCTACATTTTTACAGAAGACGCTGCAACCCCTTCTGATGGGTTCTATGTAGACGTTGACATCAACGAGTAGGCTAAAGACCCAGGTGGTGACCCTGAGCTTGTGATGGACCACGTAGTATAGCTAGGCTTTCCAAGCCTCTTTTATTTTACTAGTTGTCTGTACCCAGACAATGTACTTCCGCTGCTAGCTTGTATGACTGTATGACTTGTATGTTGGGTCGTGAGACCCGTACCTTTGTGAATGTTATGTATGGCTCCCTGAGCCTTAAATAAAATACTTGTGTCATAGAGTCATGTTGTGATGCTTCGTTGTATTTGCACATATCGAGCATATTGTGTGTATGATTGAAATGCTTGGTATGTGTGGGATCTGACTATCTAGTTGTTTATCTTTAGTAGCCTCTCTTACCGGGAAATGTCTCCTAGTGTTACCGCTGAGCCATGGTAGCTTGCTACTGCTCTGGAACACTTAGGCTGGCCGGCATGTGTCCTTCTTCGTTCCTGTGTCTGTCCCTTCGGGGAAATGTCACGCTCTGAGTACCGGAGTCCTGTTAGCCCGCTACAGCCCGGTTTACCGGAGTCCTGCTAGCCCAGTGCTACAGCCCGGACCCACTTGCTGATGACCGACACGTTCGAAGCTGGGTCATGGATGCCTGTCCCTGTAAGTCTGTGCCACTTTGGGTTTACGACTAGTCATGTCAGCCCGGGCTCTTTATCATATGGATGCTAGCGACACTATCATATACGTGAGCCAAAAGGCGCAAACGGTCCCGGGAAAAGGTAAGACGACACCCGTGGGGATACCGTGCGTGAGGCCGCAAAGTGATATGAGGTGTTACCAGCTAGATCGATGTGACATCGAGTCGGGGTCCTGATAGGGGGTCCCCAGACTTGCCTGCCTGCGGCCTGCGGCGTGGCTCAAAAGGGGGCCCAGCGCGGCCATCTTCACCAACACAAACCCAAGACCCTCGCGAGGGGCCAAGCCTCGCGGGCGGATGACGCGGAGCTTCCTCAGGCACGGCCTCGTCAGGCTGGCTCACGAGGAGGCGGAGAGATCAAGGCGGGGTACCTCACGAGGTGCCCGTGACACAAGCCATGACGACCAAGGGCGCCAGGCGGGTGCCAGCCTGCGCAGTGTCCTCCCTTCCTCTTTGGTGCAAAGGGGGCAAGCGCAGCCGCGGAGTACCGAGGCGTCGGGCAAAGGTTGCCATTTTGGTGCAACGAGACCAAGACCAGGAGGACTACGATTCGGAGGTCACCGTGGAGCCCAAGACGGCGTCATCACTAGAGCTTTGCGCAGGCGAAGACTACTTTTGTCAGGATAGCTGATACTAGCTGTCCCCCTTCAAATTAGCCCGCCATTGTTGGCTCCCTTCCCGCTCGATATTTGGGAAGAGGATCAGGGCCTCTATAAATAGGACCAACCACCCACAGAGCAAGGGGATTCGGGGCAGAGAAAAAGAAAGGATCAGAGAGAGAGAAGTGTGACTGAACTCCTCCTCGTAGTTCATTGCCCCAGCCAAGAACAGATCCTCGTGAGGCTGTTCTTCCTTGTATTGTTTGTCATTATCAGCCCAAGAGGCAATCCACCACACCACACACTGGAGTAGGGTATTACACCACAACGGTGGCCCGAACCAGTATAAACCTTGTGTCTCTTGTGTTGTTCTTTCCACAGTTTAGATCTTAGCGAGGCGGAGGGGTGCGGGTAGGTAGGAGGTGAAATCTTCGCGTGCACCCCAGTGTTCCAACCTCAAGGGTCTGCCGGAACCCGAAATCCGACACCATGGGCATTCAACGCCTAGAGGTGCGCGGGATTTGAACCTCGCGATATCCCAAATAAATGGAGACTTCGACGCCAAGGATCCAAAAATGGTAGCTTATCGCAATGCCGTCCTAAAAATGTCAGCTCGGTTCGAGGGGCTCGAATTTCACCATGTGGCTCGGGAAAACAATCAGGCGGCGGATATCCTAGCCCGCATCAGCACAAAACGCGACGTGGTACCTCCCAACATATTTCTGGAACGGCTCTTCAAGCCATCCGTAGCATGGGAAGGGGACACCGGTAACAACAGTCCGGACCCGGCCAAAATACCCGAAACCGAACTCTCTGACACAATCGGAGGCTCCGCCACCGAAATAACACAATCAGCCCACGAAATAATGGCACATGTTGCCCCGTGGACAGAACCATTCCTGGCCTACTTAACTAGACAGGAACTTCCGGAGGACCAAAATGAGGCACGCTGCATAGTGCGGCGATCCAAGGCCTACAGGGTCCACGAGGGAGAATTGTACAAAAAAGCGCTACCAGAGTGCTTCAACGGTGCATCTCCGAAGAGGAAGGGCAGAACCTTTTGGCAGAAATTCATGCCGGACTCGGCGGTCATCACGCCGCAGCCCGGGCTCTTGTAAGCAAGGCCTTCTATACAGGATTCTATTGGCCAACGGCCCAGGCAGACGCACATGACTTGGTACAACGTTGCGCCGGTTGCCAGCTCTTTGCAAATCAAAGCCACATGCCACCCACCGCCCTCCGAACAATCCCCATTACATGGCTCTTCGCGGTCTGGGGGCTTGACATGGTTGGACCCCTTAAAGGGGGAACCCACAAGAAAAATACTTATTGGTTATGGTGGATAAATTCACCAAATGGATAGAGGCCAAACCGGTTAAAACAGCCAAATCCGGACCGGTGATAGATTTCATATCCGGGGTTGTACACCGTTACGGCGTCCCCCACAGCATCATCACTGATAACGGCACGAACTTCACAACCGATGAGGTAAAACTCTGGTGCAGCAAAATGGGCATCAAGCTCGATTATGCTTCAGTCTATCACCCACAAACCAACGGTCAAGTCGAACGAGCAAATGGTCTTATAATGAGCGGCATTAAACCCAGATTAGTGCGCTCCTTAACGGAGTCTGACACGCACTGGGTAGAGGAGCTCGACTTCGTACTCTGGGGGCTGTGGACCACGCCGAATCGTAGTACCAGATACACACCGTTTTTATGGTGTATGGCGCAGAGGCAGTCCTGCCCTATGACATAATTCATGACTCACCTCGCGTGTGCATGTACGAAGAAAGAGAAGCTGATCTCGACCGACAGGACATTCTGGACACCTTGGAGGAAGAGCGCGATGTGGCCAAAGCCCGTTTCGCATTTTACCAGCAACAAGCTCGCAGATACCAAAGCAGAGAAGTACGGGCCAAAACTTATAACATTGGCGAACTAGTTCTACGGCTGCCGGATAAGAAAAAGAAAAGGCTAGAGCCCAAATGGGAAGGTCTCTTCATCATCGATCAAGTTCTGACCGGCGAAGCGTACCGACTGCGGGATGCATCGACTAGTCAACTCGAGCCGAACGCATGGAACGCAACTAGGCTCCGAAGATTCTACGCCTAGCACCGGACTTTATGTTAGTCCCCTCCCCTTGTCCATTTTCTGCATACGCATCATCTGTCTTGTTTCCCTTTCTTTTTTTCTCTAGGCCTTCAAGGGTCACCTTGTGCCTCGCTTGTACATTACAGATGTGCTAGCCGCACTCTCTACACCTGGGGGCTTCTTTCATAGAAGACTAAATTATTTACCTGGGCCTCACGCCCAACACATGCGTTATACTTCCGCATGTACCTTTTTTCACCATTATATGCATCGATATGACTTAAGTTTTGGCCAAGATGGGTTGCCTGGCTCTTGTATTTATGCCCTACATTCCCATTAATTCGGCTAGGGCATAAGGGGAGCACCTCTGCGATTGTTACCGCCGGGTCAGTCGGACATGTACCTCAGACTGGGTGAAGCCGAAAGCTAGCGTTCTTAAGAGAATATTCGATCGGTGAACAAAAGATGACTTTTATTTATTATCCATATCTGCCCCCAGATGTTTTTTCTGTGCTTCTTGTCGCAGTCCGGACATGCACTTTAGGGCATGCCTACCCAGGGAAAGGAACCCTTAACGGAACTATTCTCTCTGGAAGATGTTTCTTACTACCCATGTAATATAACATAACTAGTTGGGCACTTGTCTGATAAAGCACTAATGACCCCTACGCCTGGTCTCCACGCATGCCCCGGTTCTTACATAACCGCGAGGGTATTCGGATACACTCCGGACTGTCGGGTCCCGAGGTTGAAGCGAAAAGGTCCGCCACGACAAATGATCTACAATCTGGCTAGAAGGCATCATACATGTCAGTTTAAAATTACATAGTCAATTTGACTGGTTGAATTCCTCTTCAATGCCATCCAATAGGCTGTCTAGTCTATAGTCCTGTTGGGAATACTTTGCGGCCAATTCTCCTTGGCCGTACACTAAACTCACAAGGATCTCCTTGCCATCAGGCCCCACAGGTCCGACTTCGGCCATGTGGTTCAGGTTAGCCTTCGTGTACCGTGTCTTCACCATTGCCCAGGCTTCCCTGGCACCCTGACGGCAGGCCGATATCTTCCATAATTGGAAGCGCCGCCGTGCTCCCTTCAGCTTTTCTGCAAGCTCTCCAAGGCCTTCGGGTATGGAGACAGACGGCCACAAGGCCTGGGCGACGCCTTGCATCACCTGCCGAGCTCGTTCGTGCAACTGCGAGAACTCGGGAAGAAGATCACCTGTTGAACCAGGCATCTCCTCGGCAGGACAACCTGTTAGCATACCTACAAACATAACTCTGTCAGCCAGCTTCCTCGTCGAAGTCTTTTTTCAAAGTTCGTTCAAGCACTTACTAAATATGCCGCGTCGAAGCCGCCGATTCTCCTTAACAGAGTTCGACAGTTGGGCACGAACATCTTTTAGTTCCATGCCCAGCTTGGTGTTGGCATCTTGGAGATCATTCTTCTCTTGCCTCACCCTCGTCAGCACGCTCTCACCGGCCTTCAGCTGGCGTATGAGCTGTTGCTTATCCGGAGTTACTCCGGCGTCATCTGCAACTTTATCGTCAGATCGGCATATACACCACATTCTAAATATGATACTTATCATTTGAAGAATATGCTACCAGAGGGGGTCTCTTTGGGCTCCCCTGCCGCGGCCAGTGCAGCCTGAAGTTGGGCCTTGCACTCTTCCAGCTCCTAGGATAGTTGAGTATTCTTTTTTGTAAGAACCTGCATATCAAATGATCCTTAAATCAGTTATCCTAACTGTTTCAAGTCTCAGGGGCTACTAATATATATAATCATCAAATTTTCTCACCCGTATGTCTTTTACATACTGCTCCGTGGCTCTGGCTAGACCATTTTGAGTGGCACGGAGGTGCGCGTCTCCCGAGTTGAAGGCATCTAATGCCTTTGGGGAAAAACAAGCGTCACGAAGAACAGTCTGGCGATGCCTGTGGTTCATGGCACTTTCCATCTTGGAATTGGTGGCAGCCAGTTTGTCCGCATCCTATGCCGGAGGAGCGCCCGGTGCACGCCTCATATTCGTTCCCGCCCCCGAATCCGGCCTTGAAGCCTGGCTGGTGGAGGAGCGATGGGTAGCCTCTCCGGGTATAGTCCGGCGAGCGCTCTTTTTCCTGAAAAGAAGGCATGGGCGTCAGTATGCCTCTGAGAATAATGGCTTGCAATAAAGACGGCGCGCCGTACCGCTGCGCCGGCGTCTCAATCTGGACTGCGGGTCTTTTCAGCCCGCCTAGCCTCGCGGCCCCTTGTTGGCTAGTTGCCACAGGGTCGGCCTTCTGCCCCGAGGACCTCCCCTGCAAAACACGTCTGTTATACGGCAATCAAAAAGCGCAAGGACGGATCCCTTTTTAAGTGCTGGGACTTCGGTCTCAGTCACCTGTGAGGCTGGAACTAGCCCCGGGTAATCGGTCGTAATGGCCACCAAGGCGTTGTCATTACTCCATTGGTAAAATACCCCGTCGATCAGCTCCACAGATATGTCCGGATCCTCCTGGGAAGCTGGGTCAAGGGACCGTCCGGGGTCCTCGGGCTGTGGAGGAGGGCTGTCTATCTCCTTTACTGCCTGGCGCAGCTCCTGCGATAAAATTGCTAGAATAAATACTTAACTACGGGAATATGAAATGGATGGGCGATAAAAAGTCTCCGCTTACCCAACCTGAAGGATTGTACATAGAAAATCCGCCTTGCGGGTTAACACGAAGGAATTCCTCCTCTTCTCCCTTGTACAAAGTGGACAAGATCTTTATTAGGTCGGCAGCTGACCCCGGCCCTTTGCGGCCGTGGCGGGTGGCGTCATCCTCCCCGTTGAAATCCCACATGGGGTGGCCTCTATACTGAAGCGGCTGCACCCCCGCATGATGCATGTGGCCATGACCTCGATCATGGTCAATCCAGATCGAGCTAGAAAACTTATCCGGCTCATCAGGTAAAGAATGTCCCTCTCATCTTCCTCCAGGGAGCTCCATGGACGCCAGCTCCGGCGCTTCTTCAAAAGGGCATTGTCGAACTCAGGAAGGCCGATCCGAATAGGATCCGGGAGGGGGACATCTTCTATATAAAACCATTCTGAAGGCCAGTCTTCGGACGTCTTCTTTGGGGTCCCGGACAGGTATCCGGTCCCGGCAATACGCCACACTTCGGCTCTGCCCACTTGATATATTGATCCCTTCTGAGAACGGGGCACAAGGCAGAACAACTTCTTCCATAGAGCGAAATGAGCTTCACAGCCCAAAAACAATTCACAAAGGGCTACGAATCCTGCGATATGCAGTATGGAGGCAGGGGTAAGGTTGTGCAACTGGAGGCCGTAGAACTCCAGGAGCCCCCGGAGAAACGGATGAATTGGGAATCCGAGCCCTCTTACCAAGTAAGGGATAAGGCATACCCGTTCCCCCTTGGAGGGATTGGGAAGGCTCTCCGCTTGTTCTCTGCCATTATAGGTGGCAAGCCCGGCTCGAACCGGGACCAGGTACGCTGGGGGAAGAAATCCCTTGGACTGAAGCATCACTAATTTGCTGTGCGGGACGGAACATCTCTCCCAATCTCCAGGCTTGAAGCTAGGGGTGCGAGAGGAGGAGCTACGTCGACCGGCCATGGTGGAATGGATCTCTGTCAGGTGCACTCCGATGAACACTCGCCAGGGGAGGATGGTGTGATTTGGATCTGAATCCTCGTCTTTTTAAATAGGTGGCTCATTCGCACAGCTAGGGGGGTAAATGTGAAAACACCCTGGCTCTTCACATTCGCTCGACACATGGAAAGTGGCCATTATTGGGCGTAGAAGCCAAGGAGTACAAACATTCACAAGAAATCGGACATTATTTCGACAGGTACACAGAATTTGGAGAGGAACCCGCCTTGCAATGCCGAAGACAATACTGCGTGCCGGACTCGTCGTCATTGAAGCCTGGTTCGGGGGCTATTGAGGGAGTCCTAGATTAGGGGGTCTCCGGACAGCCGGACTATCTCCATTGGCCGGACTGTTAGACTATGAAGATACAAGATTGAAGACTTCGTCTCATGTCCGGATGGGACTCTACTTGGCATGGAAGGCAAGCTAGGCAATACGAATATGGATATCTCCTCCTTTGTAACCGACCTTGTGTAACCCTAACCCTCTCCGGTGTCTATATAAACAGAAGGGTTTTAGTCCGTAGGACAATAATCACAACATACAATCATACCATAGGCTAGCTTCTAGGGTTTAGCCTCTCTGATCTCGTGGTAGATCTACTCTTGTAACACCCATATCATCAATATTAATCAAGCAGGACATAGGGTTTTACCTCCATCAAGAGGGCCCGAACCTGGGTAAAACATCATGTCCCCTGCCTCCTGTTACCATCCGGCCTAGACGCACAGTTCGTGACCCCCTACCTGAGATCCGCCGATTTTGACACCGACAGCCGCCTCCGCCTCCACCGCCACCTCCAGCTGGCGGCGCGATGCGCAACGATGCCTACTCGGATTAGAACGCGGCCTACGTCGTCTTCACCAGCCTCGGCGGCGACAAGCGCAGCGAGCGCCTGCTTCGGCAGGAGGTGAACACCGTCGTCCCGGCCAAGCCGGAGTTCATGCATTGGTCGGATCGCCCGATCACCTGGACCTGGGAGGATCACCCAGCAGTCATGCCGAGTCCGGGTGGTTACGCCCTCGTCCTCAACCCCACCATCATCGCACGGCGCACGTGCAAGTTCTCCTGAGTTTTCATCAATGGCGGCAACAGCATCAACATTCTCTACCGTGACACGATGACCAAGCTCGGCCTCAAGGCCGAGGACCTGGAGCCGACCCAAATGATCTTCCACGGCATCATGCCCGGCCTCTCCTGCGCCCCCATTGGCCGGGTCCGGCTAGATGTCCTGTTCGGCGACAGCAGCCACTTCCGGCGCGAACCGATCTGGTTCGAGGTGTTGGACCTGTCCAGCGCGTATCACGCGTTGCTGGGTCGGCCCGCACTCGCCAAGTTCATGGCGGTCCCCCACTACACATACCTGAAGATGAAGATGCCGGGTCCCAAGGGCCTCATCACCATCACCGGCGACTACCACAAGTCCCTGGAGTGCGCCCGAGATGGCGCCAAGTTAGCCGAGTCACTGGTCAATGCCGAGGTGCGGCGCCAGCTCGATCGGATCGTCGCCCTGGCGGGCGAGGCCTCCGCCGCGTCGATCCCGACCTCAGACCCGGCTGACGAGGCCGCCTTCAAGCCCTCTAAGGAGATCAAGAAAGTGAGGCTGAACCCAGAAGACCCCAGTTGCAGCAAGTACGTCGTCGTAGGTGCCCGTCTCAATAGCAAATAGGAAGGCGAGCTCGTCGACTTCCTGCGTGAGAACCGGGATATCTTCGCATGGACCCCCAAGGACATGTCGGGTATCCCGAGGAAGTACGCCGAGCACAAACTTCACGTTCGCAAGGATGCCAAGCCTGTCCATCAACCCCTACGACGATTTTCTAAAGAAAAGAGAAGAACCATTGGTGAAGAGGTCGCCAAGCTTTTGGCGGACGGCTTCATAATGGAAGTGTTTCACCCCGAGTGGCTGGCCAACCCAGTCCTCGTCCTGAAGAAGAACAAGACCTGGCGCATGTGTATCGACTACACCAGCCCCAACAAGGCCTGTCCCAAGGACCCGTTCGCCCTCCTGCGAATCGACCAAGTCATCAACTCGACCGCCGGGTGTGAGCTCATGTCCTTCCTGGACGCTTACTCTGGCTACCACCAGATCAAGCTAGACCCGGCTGATGCCCTGAAGACGTCATTCATCACGCCCTTTGGGGCGTATTGCTACATCACCATGTCGTTCGGCTTAAAGAATGCCGGCGCCACCTTCCAGCGCTGCATGCAGAAATGCCTGTTGCCGCAACTCGGTGGCAATATCCACGTGTACGTGGACGACATCGTGGTGAAGACCAAGAAGCACCTCATGCTCCTCGACGATTTAAAGGAAACATTCGCCAACCTCTGTGAATACAAGGTCAAGCTCAACCCGGAAAAATACGTCTTCGGCGTCCCGGCCGGAAAGCTACTCGGCTTCCTCATCTCAGAACGCGGCATTGAGGCGAACCCGGAGAAAATCAAGGGCATCGAGCGCATGCGCAAGCCGGCTCGGCTGCGTGATGTCCAGAAGTTCACCGGATGTTTGGCCTCCGTCAGCCGATTTCTAAGTCGGCTGGGCGAGAGGGCGCTACCCCTGTACCAGCTGATGAAGAAGACGAGCCCGTTCGAATGGAACGGCAAGGCAGACGAGGCCTTCCAAGACCTCAAGCGCATGCTCTCCACCGCACCAGTCCAAGCCGTGCCGACCGACAAGGAGCCGCTGCTGCTCTACATAGCCACAACCTCGCGGGCAGTCAGCACAGTGCTGGTGGTTGAGCGACCAGAGAAGGGCAAGATTCAAGCCGTCCAGCGCCCGGTCTACTACCTGAGCGAGGTGCTCTCCAACTCCAAGCAGAACTACCCGCACTACCAAAAGATGTGTTATGGTGTGTACCTCACCGCCAAGAAGCTAAAGCAGTATTTCCAAGAGCACGTTGTCACCGTGGTCAGCATGGCGCCTATCGGAGAAATTATCGGGTGCCGGGACGCCTCTGGCCGGGTCGCCAAGTGGGTGATCCAGCTAGCCGGCCACACCATTCTCTATGAGCCCCGCACCACGATCAAGTCTCAGGCCCTGGCCAACTTCCTCGTCGATTGGACCGAGACCCAGTACTTGTCGCCGCCTCCCGACTCGACGCATTGGTGCATGCACTTCGACGGGTCCAAGATGCGACTCGGTTTGGGGGCCGGCATCGTACTGTCGTCCCCAAAGGGCGACCGGCTCCGCTATGCGCTCCAGATCCACTTCGCCGCCTCCAACAACGTCGCCGAGTACGAAGCCCTTGTGCACGGCCTCCGGCTTGCCAAGGAACTCGGCATCCGGCGCATCCTGTGCTACGGCGACTCGGACCTGGTGGTGCAGCAGTGCTCCGGCGAATGGGACGCCCGCGACTCTAACATGGCAAGCTACCGCTTCCTCATCCAGAAGCTGTCCGGATCCTTCGAGGGCTGCAAATTCCTCCATGTTTCGAGCGCGGAGAACGAGGCAGTCGACGCACTCGCCAAGATCGCCTCGTCGGAACAAGTCATCCCGTCCGGCATCTCCCTCGAGCACCTGCGCAAGCCGCCCGTCAAGCCATCGCCAGATCCGAGTCCGTCCACGTTCCAGACGACCTGGGGACTGCTGAACCCGACCCGGCCATGCCTCAACCCGGCCCGAGGACTGCTGAGCCCAGCCCGGGGACTGCTGAACCCGGCCCCGGGGGCTGCTCAGCCCGACCCGGCCACCATCATCCCGGACCCAACCGTCGCCATCCCCAACCTGGGGGCTTCTCAACCCGGCTCGGGGGCTGCCGACTCGGAACCCACCCTAGTGGCCGTTGTCGCCGTGGTTACAGCTCCATCTTGGGCCCTCCCAATATCAGAATTTTTGGAGAACGGGGTTCTCCCCATGGACGAGACCGAAGCTCGGCAAGTGCAACGTCGGGCGTCCGCCTACAGCATCATCAACAATGAGCTCGTCAAGCGCAGCTCCACCGGCGTGTTCCAGTGCTGCGTCGAGCAGGAATGGGGCATCGACATCCTCCGTGATATACACCAGGGCGAGTGCAGGCACCACGCCGCGTCACGATCCCTGGTGGCCAAGGCGTTCTGCCACGGTTTCTACTAGCCCACGGCCCTCCAAGACGCCGAGTTGCTTGTCCTCAAGTGTGAGGGATGACAGCGCTTCAGCAAACGCAGCCACCAGCCGGCGTCAGCACTCCGCACCATGTCGATCGTCTGGCCCTTCGCGGTCTGGGGACTCAACATGGTGGGGCCCTTCAAAACCGCTCGAGGCGGCATGACGCACTTGCTGGTGGCAGTGGACAAATTCACCAAGTGGATCGAGGCAAGACCAATCAAGAAACTGGATGGGCCAACAGCCATCCGGTTCATCAAGGACATAGCGGTGCGCTACGGCATGCCAAACAACATCATCACCGACAACGGCACCAACTTCGACAAGGGCACGCTCGAACAATACTGCTCCGTCTCTGGCATTCGCCTCGACCTGGCCTCCGTTGCGCATCCGCAGTCCAACGGGCAGGTCAAGCGGGCCAATGGACTCATCTTGTCCGGCGTCAAGCCGCGACTCGTCGAGCCACTCATCCGCTCACCCGGCAGCTGGCTTGACGAGTTGCCAGCCATTCTCTAGAGTCTACGCACCATGCCGAATCGGTTGACCGGGTTCACCCTATTCTTTCTCGTCTACGGAGCCGAAGACGTCATCCTGACCAACGTCGAGTTTGACTCGCCGCGCGCCGCGATGTACACCGAAGCCGAAGCCAGAGAAGCTCGCGAAGATGGCGTCGACCTGCTTGAAGAAGCACGCCTCCTGGCACTCAGTCGCTCGGCCATCTACCAACAAGGCCTAAGGCATTACCACAGCAAGAAGATCAAACCCCTCGCATTCCGCGAGGGTGACCTCGTCCTCCGACTCGTCCAAGAGCAGGCAGGCCATCACAAGCTGTCCCCTTCATGGGAGGGCCCATTCATCATGAGCAGGGCCTTGCGCGACCGCAACGCCTACTACCTCATCGATGCACGCAAGTCAAAGAAGCGCAAGGAGGACACCGTCGGTAAAGAAACGACCCGGCCGTGGAACGCGGAACTCCTCCACCCGTTTTACAATTAGTCGCACGAGCGTATGTAACGTCGCCTTTTGTAAACGCGGGATACTACGGGGTCCCCGAACAAGACTTAGGGGCCGCCTTTTGTCGACCAATTTATTGTGTCTAATTTCCTTGCATCACTAAACCACTGAACCCGGCCACCGGTCCGACTCGCTCGACCTGGGGGCTGGCCGGCTCGGTCGCCACCCCGCCGCCTTACTTGGTGATTCCTGATAAAGTTAGGATGCCGCGGTCCCCCACTTCGCCATAAAGCCACAGATCCAGCTTTGGCAGTTGGCTGGCAAGCACAACGGGCCAAAGCTCCTTTACGCTTCATACACTAAGTCAAAGGCTGCCGGGTCGATCAACCCGGCCCGCCATTCATCGAATGAACAGCCGCACGACCGGCTGCTCGCCAACCGGCTTCACCGAATTGCCGTCAGCCGACCCAGTGGGTGTTTCGCTCGCGCTCAATGTTTCAAGGAACCCAAGTCCTGCGCACTCCTCTCAAAGAACTGAACTCCTTGTCATGGACTGGAGCCTCGGCCGTCTGACTCGCGGGGGGGGGGGGGGGTTGAGAAAGGAAAAAACGCATGAAATCGGTCCAAAAACGGAAGGCAAAAAGCGAAAGCACCCACGACATTTACACAAATATTTAAGGAAAGGCCCACGGCCCGAATTCATTACACCCTAAAAACCCCCAGTGGGTGGGTGGACCTGCTATTTAACAAGTTTTACAAAGTGTCTCGGGCATCTCCAGCGCCGCGTCGTGATGTTGACGGCTCTCCCCTGGCGGACTCCAGGTCCAGCGAGGCGCCGGTGTCTTCCTCAGCACCCGCGTCGCGGTAGACGCCCATCTCCTCCGAGCTCCCCTCCGGATCGTGGAGAAGCAAGCCGTAGTCTTCGCCATCCACGGCCCTGCCATCTTCTGTCCTCTCTGGATGGAACTCGTCGTGGAAGGCGAACTCGGCGATGTAACTGGCCCGGGAGGCGATCCGGCCGGCTTGCTCCTGCAAGTGCTGCTCTGAACCGGCCCGCTGGCCCATCAACACGTCCAGCTGCAGGTCCGGATGCCAGGACAACGCGAACCAGAGCGCCATCTCAGCACCGGCACGAGCGGCGGAGATGCGCCACTCGCCAAGCCGGTCCAGCCCCATCTCCAACCAATGCGCCAGGCACGAGAAGCTGCTTGGTTCGACGGAGCCCGGCCATTGGGCCGCCGTCATCGCGGTGCCGGGCTGGGACAACCGCCCCAACTGCACTCCCAGGGCATGTAGGCGGGCCTCAGCGGTGGCGACGATCTCCGAGAAGGTCCAGGTCACCCGTGGATCCGTCCCAGACCCAACGACGCCGGTCGGGTCGCGCTGATGGTGGACGGCTTCCTCCGCCAGCCGCTGCATCTCTGGGAAGGCCCTTGCCGCAAAGAAATAAGCAAGTTAGAAGAAGAACAGCAAGGAAGAAAGGCTGGATCCCGACCTGGCGAACGACAAGAAAAATCACTTACTGGAGAAGGACTCTTCCAGGTGCTGTGGTTCAAGCAACGTACCACGCCCTCCCGTTTGATGGCGCGATCGCGCTCCTTGAGCGCCTTCTCCAGATCAGCCGCCTTGGCAAGGGTCGCCTTCATCTCGGCGTCCTTGTCTTCGGCCGCCTTCTCGGCCGCCTCACAGCGATGGGCCTTGTCCTGATGGGCCCCCTCAGTCGTGGTGACCTGCTCCCGCAAGCGATCCACCTCGGCCTGGAGCCGGCCCTTGTCGTCGGCCAGCTGGCCGCGCTGCTGGTCCGCCTCCACCAGGGCCTATTGCGCCTCTACCACTGTAACACCCACGATGTGGCTATATCTTCCACGTGTCGGAGCACGACTTAGAGGCATAACCGCATTGTAGGCATGTTGCAAGAGGGGTAATCTTTACACATCCCATGTACTGAATATGAAAGGGGTACAGAGTTGGCTTACAATCGCCACTTCACACAATACATGAATATAGCATTACAACAACCAGAATACAATCAAGGTCCGGCTACGGAACCAAAATAAACACAACCCCAAATGCGATAGATCCTCGATCGCCCCGACTGGGCTCCACTATTGATCAACTGAAACGAAACAACACAACGAACACGATCTTCATTGAGCTCCCAACTGAGTTGGGTTGCGACACCTGCACTGGTATCATTGGCACCTGCAACTATTTGGAAGTATATGTGAGCCACGAGGACTCAGCAATCTCACACCCGCGAGATCAAGACTATTTAAGCTTATGGGTAGGGAAAAGGTATGAGGTGGAGTTGCAGCAAGCACTCGCATATATGGTGGCTAACATACGCAAATGAGAGCAAGGAGAGAAGGCAAAGCACGGCTGTGAACTAGAAGTGATCAAGAAGTGATCCTGAAACTACTTACGTTCAAGCAAAACTCCAACACCGTGTTCACTTCTCGGACTCCGCTGGAAAGAGACCATCACGGCTACACACGCGGTTGATGCATATTAATTAAGTTAAGTGTCAAGTTCGCTACAACCGGACATTAACAAATTCCCATCTGCCCATAACCGCGGGAACGACTTTTGAAAGTTCAAAACTCTGCAGGGGTGTCCCAACTTAGCCCATCACAAGCTCTCATTGTCAACAAAGGATATTCCTTCTCCCAGGAAGACCCGATCAGACTCGGAATCCCGGTTACAAGACATTTCGAGAATGGTAAAACAAGACCAGCAAGCCACCCAGATGTGCTGACAAATCCCAATAGGAGCTGCACATATCTCGTTCTCAGGGCACACCAGATGAGCAAGACATCGGGTTGGCATAAACCCTGGTTGCCCAGGGGGCGCCGGACATCGCTCAGGCTGGACCAACACTTAGAGAAGCACTGGCCCGGGGGGTTAAAATAAAGATGACCCTTAATTCTGCAGAACCCAAGGGGAAAAAGGCTAGGTGGAAAATGGTAAAACCAAGGTTGGGCCTTGCTGGAGGAGTTTTATTCAAGGCGAACTGTCAAGGGGTTCCCATTATAACCCAACCACGTAAGGAACGCAAAGTCAAGGAACATAACACCTGTATGACGGAAACTAGGGAGGCAAGAGTGGAATAAAACACCAGGCATAAGGCCGAGCCTTCCACCCTTTACCAAGTATATAGATGCATTAATTAAAATAAGAGATATTGTGATATCCCAACAATAATCATGTTCCAACAAGGAACAAACTCCATCTTCACCTACAACTAGCAACACTATAAGAGGGGGCTGAGCAAAGCGGTAACACAGCCAAACAACGGTTTGCTAGGACAAGGTGGGTTAGAGGCTTGACATGGCAATATGGGAGGCATGATATAGCAAGTGGTAGGTATCGCAGCATAGGCATAGCAATAGAGCGAGCAACTAGCAAGCAAAGATAGAAGTGATTTCGAGGGTATGGTCATCTTGCTTGAGATCCCGCAAGGAAGAAGAACGAGTCCATGAAGAAGACAAACGGACGAAGTCGAATGAATCCTCACAAACGCAACGTTATTAGAACCAACCCGAAGAAGCAACACCGGAAATAAGCAAACAACATAGTAAACAACGATCACATAACCAAGGCATGATGCACAACCAAGTATGATGCATGTCCAATTTAATGAAGCATGGCATGGTAAAGTGCAACAAATAACACTACAAATTAAGTGGAGCTCAATATGCAATGGAGCTGCATATTGAAGAAAACACAACATGACTTATTTAGTTCTCTCTCGTTTATGTACCCAACAATATTAAATGTTGATTAACATGGCAAGAGGTGAAGCAAATGAAAACTACCTATCTAGGCAAGTTTAAATGTGGCCGGAACAACAAACAACAAGTCCGGAAACTCCTCATGTGCAAATTAAGAATTTGGTACTGTTCTTCCCTAAACCATATTTTAGAGTTGTTAAACATGCAAAATAAAGCCACCATGTTAAACTAGGCATTTTTCTACCCCATTTACATATAAAGTTTATTAAATTTGGAGCTACGGTTATTTAGTTATGAATTAAAGCATTTTAGCGTGGCATTTGAGAAAATTTAATCAAACAACATTTTAAACATAGATGAAAGTGGCATATAATGAAACTAGATGAAAAACTAAGCATTTTTCATATATAATGTTTTTACAAAAGATGCACTGTTGGTGAGCTATGATATGCATGGAGCTTAGGGTTTTTCTGCAAAACTGTAATCTCTGGAATAATAGACAAATCACAGATGCTAGAAAAAAAACATATGCGGGCCGAATTGGCTGGCCCAACAGGTGAAAAAAAAGAGGAGGGGGCGCTTGGGGGCTGCTCACCCTGGGCCTGGCCCAGTCGGTGGGAGGCAAGGCTAGCAGGCCTCCTGGACTGGCTGGATCGACGAGGAGGTGGAAGGGGGCCCAGTCAACGGCGAAGCGGGACTTGTCCCTGGGTCATCCTCCTCGCTCAAGGGCAAAGCAGAGGAGCGGCACGGCGAGGGATGCGGGCACAGGGAGGTGCGGCTCCGGTGAGCAGGGCCAGAGACGGTGCCGTGGAGCGGCGCGGATCCGGGCGCTAGATGGCATCCCAGGTAGGATCCGAGGCGAGGCAGGGGAAGACGGCGGCGACTGCTGCTTGCGAACATGCTGCCCATGGCTGACGAGAAAAGCTCCTGTGAGAGAGAGAGAGCTGGAGAAGGAAGGACGGGGAGGAGGCGCTGTTCTGGTGCTCGGACTGGTCGAGGACGAGTCCTGAGGGCGGCGTCCATGCATCGGGGCGGCGTGCTCCTCGTTCCCTGCAGCGACGGAGCTTGTGGACTTGCGTTCATGGGCGGTCCAGGGGTACCTGAGAGAGAGGAGGAGGAACGGCATGAGAGAGAGGGAGACCGAGGAGGAAAGGGAATAGAAGGAGCAGGGGAGGCAGGCGCGCTCAGGTGCAGCAGATCGAGCAGCTCGATCGGGAGGCGCGCTGGCTTCAGGTGAAGCTCTGGTTGGTGGGATAGGATCGGTAGGAGGAGGGGCTCGCTGGTTGGGTGGATCGGGGTGGATCCCGATGGGGATTTGGGAGATGAGTGCGGCGGCGGCAGCAGGGACAAGTCCCTAGATTTTAGGGTTTGCCTAAAATAGGCTATTGGTTGATCTATAAATAGCAAAAGGTTTAAGTTTAGGGGCATTTGGACCCTCCGATCTTAATCGGACGGTCTCGGATAAATAGGCTAGGGAGATCAAATAAGAAAATAGAGATGTTATGTAGATGTTCGGGGATGATCCGGACACAACGGTAGCGACAGTCCGAGTCGGGTTCGGGTGAGCCTCGGACACGCGCGAGGGGTCGATGCACTGTGCAAAGAGGGGTAGGCTGGCCTGGCGGTCGGTAGTGAAATGTGTAGAGAGGCTTGGGCTGAGAGGAGAGGAAAGAAGGCAGCCCAGCAACCGTTTCCGGAGACCGAAAACGTCCGACGTTTGACCGGCTATACTGCCGCTATAGTTAAACGTTGGGGCGTCAGACGGACTCCGAATGCGATGAAACTTGGCAGGCGGCCTACCTACACTATAATAAGACCGCACGCCAACTCTCATCCCATTCTGAGAACATTTTCCGGCCACTTATAAAATAATATTTCGGACGTGTCGCGGGCGCGTGCAAGTGTGTCTGGGCTCAGAACGGACAACGCAAAGAACTGGGGGAACACGGACGGATGCAAGTTTTGAAAACATGATGATGCAATGCATGTGATGCAATGACAAGATGCAACACGCAAGCGAATGACATGGCAACGACGGCGAACAAGTGGGAGACACCTCGCGCATCGATCTCGGGCCGTCACAACACTCCACCACTACGAGAGGATCTCGTCCCAAGATCTAGGATGGCAACAGAGGGGAAACAGAAGAGGAAGAGAAGAGGTAAAACTAAGTTGCTTCTTTGACAAACGAGTGAAACCAAAGAACCTTGAGAGGTTGAGCAACTTCGAGAAAAGAATACAACGAAGGTGAACAAAGTCGAAAACACTCTCTTAGAAAAGAGGAACAAGGAACATTACTAGAACCTTGTACATTGAAAGACATAATAGAAGGGGTACAATAGACAAGAAGTACAAGCAAGCACTCTGGTAGAAACGAGATGTACAAGGAACGATAAGGATCAACAATGACAACACTCCGGTTGGAAATGGAAGGCAATAATATGAACTTGGCAAATGAAAGCACTTGGATGAGACTCCGGTCAGAAGAGGAATGATAGCCACAACACTCCGGTTAAAACAAGATAGAGAATGAATAAGAATGATAAAATTTGGACAGGACTCCGACTAAAAATGGAAGGGATAGAACATGATTTTGACAAGATGAGAGGATACTTGATGAAAATGAACAACACACTGCCTCCGGAACTATTGAAAGAATGGCACAAGGGGTAAGAACGAATTCAGACAGCACTCCGGTTGAGAAGGGAGGTAAAACTTGATAAGATGAGAGAGCTCGAATGAAAACACGACACTCCGGTTAAATAGATAAGCATGAAAATAACACGATCCTCACAACTTGAGGTGATGAGAGAAGAGAGCAACATCACAATGCCTCTGGAAGAAAAGAAAGAATGGAATGGAATGAATGGAGGGAAGCAAGATCTTGAGAGAGCACGCTTACAACAAAAGCTAGAACGGAGTTGTTGGAATATCAACAACGAAAGGAAAAGCTTGTTGTGGGCTCATGGAAAACATCTCAAAATTATGAGGTGAAATTCTGCCACTATTGGAAACAATAGATTGGATTGATATTAAAAAGGAGACAAGAAGCTATTTCACCGAGAGGATAAATGAAGAACTTGGGTCATTTATAAGCACCATAAATAGCAACAATCCTTGGGGAAAGCTTTAGGTGAAATATAACCCAAGATAAACCCAAAGAAGAGATTGATGGATTGAAAAGATGTCTTGAACGAAGAGAAAATGATGGATTTTAGATATGCCACTCTTGAAAAACTTGTGAATCATGAAACATGAAGGAAAATTACCCAGAATGACATCACACCACCTCAAAAGATAAGGTAAAAAGAATTGCACTCTGGATTGCAAGATGAAGAATACTTAAGCTCCTCTAAAAAGAATCTTGATGAACGCTTTGAGAAGGAATTAAATCCTTTATGAACCATCATGTAGAGCCTCCATGAAGAACTCCGGTAACAAAAGAATGATCAAACGAAAGGAAAGATAAGTTGAGAACACAAGGTGAAGCCTTGTAATGATATAGATGGATCTCCGTGGTGAAATAATTACGAGAGCTTGGAACTCTTGGAAAAGAAAAGATAAAGCATCTCAAACAGAGAATGTGATATGACGAATCACTCCGGAAAATAGGAAATTAGATCAATTGGATGAAACAATAATAAGAATTACGTTATGCATATCCTTCACCAATTAAATTGATGACAAGCAATGGATTGCATACAACTTATTCTCATAGATAGGATTAAGAGAGATATAGCATAAACTTGAGAAGGTCTTCCACGAACCACCGGTAGGATTGAAACAACGAATGAATTGATATGAAAACGAAGGAAGAAGAATCTTGAATAGCCACCGTAAGAATTGAAAAGGAAAGTAGTAGAGACACAATTCACCGGGAAGAATTGGAAAATGAAAGAAGATACTTGAGACAATTTAGATACATGAGTACGAATAGATCATGAGCTGACTAGAGAGTACTTGAGCGATGCACCGGTAAGATTTGGAGGATGAGAGTTGAAAGCTAGAATGAATAATCCTGAAATGATGGCCTCCGAAGAATCACACTGAAAAGACTCCTAAATTGCTCCGGAAGGATGAAAAGAATATCTCATAATCAAAAATAATTATGAGAGGATGGCATCAAGCTAGAATCTCGAATCTTTGAGAGAACGGATAAGATTTGGAGGATAAACTCTTCTTCGGTCTTCAAATGTTGAGAATGATGACGAGAACCACCACTGAGAATTGTTTAGACACTCTGGTTGAATCGAAAATGGAGAGGTTGAGCCAACGATGAAAGAATTTGACAGATCTTGGAGAAAGGCATCTGACTGATGATGAATCATTCTTATGTCAAACTTCGAAAAGAATTTGAGAATACCTCCGGAAAAATTAGAAGCGTCAGGTAAGATCCTGGGAAAAGACCTGTGGGTTAGGGCCCACTCAAAAGAAACACCGTTGAACGATTTAGAAGAGAGATTGCGCCAATTGAATTAAATGACTTGAATGGGATAACATCCTCAAAAGAACTTGAACGAATTGAGAATGGAAACTAGAATCTTCTAAGATATCTTCAGCACTCCGGAACAAATGAATAGAGAGAGGTGAACAATTAAGAGGTGCACCGGCATGAGAAAGCATTTGAAACGAGGAAAATATATGATCAACAAAGCTTGACTTAAATCCACCGGAGAAGAAAGAGAACGAAGAATGATGAACTAGAAGCTCCGTTAGAATCTTCATGAGAAACACCGGGTAAGAACATTGACAGAAAAGAATGGAGAGACTTCCCATCAATAAAAGGATACTTTATTAAGAACTCCGAGTCCTTTAAGAAAAAGGGTTGGGTGGGCGGGAAAACAAAGACAAATTGGGGTGGATGAAATGAACAACATTGGGAAGACTTTGAGTTGATATTGCTGATGTTGACAAAGATCGGATCCACTTGAATAGGAACACGCCGGTTGAAAAGGATTGACATGACAATCTCAATTATCATGAAGGATTGGTATTCACATAGGAGTATGAGAACACCACTTAGGAAAGGTATGGAATCAACATTTAACATTGAAGCAACTCGAATACAACAACTGAAAACAAAACAAAGTATTGGCTTGCAAAATAAGCCGGAACAAACATATGATAGAGATTTCGTCCAAAGTTTTCGTGGTGGGGCCCACACAGGCTCGATCGTACAGCACCATCATGTACAAGGTAGTGCACATGACATACGAAGCGTCCCCGAGTTAGCATAGCCAAGGACTCTTTAAGACACAACGAGACCAATGTAAAACCAACCGTGGATAGGCGGACCACTAGACATCGAACCCCAATTTCATATCATAAATCTGTCGGAAAGATATCCTAGGAGCTACTTGAATTCCCACTTATAAACTCCCGAAACTTTCCGGTTATGCAATCAGGTGTTGGGGACACAGGGGAAGCATAATATCTCACCCAAAACTAGCAAATCCTACATCCAGTTGTATCCATCCTTCAACACATAACCAAGAAACCTTCGGAAATCGTTTACCTCAACCTTCGAAAAGCATCCGTTATACGAGTTATGGCAATACTCCCGCCCCAGTACTGGGTGGCGTCGAGGTTATCTCACCAACAACTGCATAAAAGAGATTTTCGATGTTGGTGAAACTCAGGTATTCCAGAACTGCAACGATAAAATTGTGACGACAACACCTCGGAGCTCAACTCCCCGGGACACTGCCACAACCCCTAAATGTCAGGAGGCACCAAGAACAATGTTCTCGTCACAAAACCATCGAAACGATTCCAAGATACCCGCGTGATCCTAAAAAAATTCGTGAAATTTGAGGAGAGAAGAGTCAAAACTCTACGTCAAAAGGCCTCACCAGAGCGACGAAGAGACTGAGGAGTAAAAAGAATCCTACTCTCCGATATAATCCTATAAGACTCAAAACATTTTTCTAGACTCAACAACACCAGCGATTCGATCAAGCAGGGGGCTCCTAAGTCGGGGAAGGCTCTGATTACCAACTTGTAATACCCACGATGCAGCTATATCTTCCACGTGTCGGAGCATGACTTAGAGGCATAACCGCATTGTAGGCATGTCGCAAGAGGGGTAATCTTTACACATCCCATGTACTGAATAAGAAAGGGGTACAGAGTTGGCTTACAATCGCCACTTCACACAATACATGAATATAGCATTACAACAACCAGAATACAATCAAGGTCCGGCTACAGAACCAAAATAAAGACAACCCCAAATGTGATAGATCCCCGATTGCCCCGACTGGGCTCCACTACTGATCAACTGAAACGAAACAACACAACAAACATGATCTTCATCGACCTCCCAACTGAGCTGGGTTGCGACACCTGCACTGGTATCATCGGCACCTGCAACTGTTTGGAAGTATCTGTGAGCCACGAGGACTCAGCAATCTCACACTCGCGAGATCAAGACTATTTAAGCTTATGGGTAGGGAAAAGGTATGAGGTGGAGCTGCAGCAAGCACTAGCATATATGGTGGCTAACCTGTTCGCAAAAGAGAGCGAGAAGAGAAGGCAAGGTGGAGCTGCAGCAAGCACTAGCATATATGGTGGCTAACATACACAAATGAGAGCGAGGAGAGAAGGCAAAGCATAGTCGTGAACTAGAAGTGATCCTGAAACTACTTACGTTCAAGCATAACTCCAACACCGTGTTCACTTCCCGGACTCCGCCGCAAAGAGACCATCACGGCTACACACGCGGTTGATGCATTTTAATTAAGTTAAGTGTCAAGTTCTCTACAACCGGACATTATGTCACATCCCTAGCTTCTGGTAATGCTCTAGGCTAGCTTCATGTGTGCATCATGTTTAAATTTCATTTAAATTTGAAATGAGGATTGGTGGAACCCTCAGAATCATTTTGAAAATGACCCAAATAAAAAAAATTCCCCAAAAGGGTCCAAGAAAATGCTCATGTTGCCCTCTGAAAATATTGGACAGAGATAAAAATCAAAACAATATTTTTAGGAGCTCATGGACATTTAATTTGGCCATTTGGATTAATTCGATAAATATTTGCATTGGAAAGATATTTCTATATATATGAAATATGGTCCAAAAATTATGCCAATTATAAAAGAGCTCTGGAATAATACCATTTGCCCCTACAAAAATTGGCATAATAAAATTAAATGATTTAATATATTTATTAAATCAAACAAATGTCAGAAAAATAGAAAACAGAAATATAAAACAGAAAGCAGAGAGAGAGAAGGAATCTCACCTGGGCTTACCTGGCGGCCCAAGTGGCCGGCCCAGCCCACCTCCTCCTCCTTTGTCCTCTTCCTCCTCTGCCAGGAGGACGAGCAGAGGCGAGGCGTGGCGCTCGCCGACGCTGCCTCGGCCACCTCCTGCTTCCCCCCCCTAGCCACCTCCTGCTTCCTCCCTGGCCTCCCCAGCGACGCCCGGACGACGCCACGCGCCTCCCCGACCGCCCCTCACTCCCTCCCGAGCTCTCCCCCTCCTCTGTTTCTCTCTCCCTCTCGGACCCGAGCGGAGCCGCCGCCACCGACGAGCACCACCGCAGCCACCGTCTCCCCCTCGACCCCTCGCTGTGCTTGCGAGCTCCGCCACAACCCCCTCCACCTCCTCGCTGAGCTACGGACCTCCCGGACGTGCTGCAACGCCGCCACCATCGCCGTTTCCATCGCCGGCCGCCGAGGATCTTCATCGTCAATTCACCACCATCGTCGCGTCCCCGAGCCGGCTAACCACCCCTACGGCACCGCTGTGAGCTCCCACGCCTCCCCTCCCTCTTTCCCCCTTCGATTGCGCCCTGTAGCCTCGATTCCACCGGAGCCGCGAGCTCGGCTCCGCCGGCGATGTCGCCGCCGTCGTTGCAGGTCACCAAACTCGCGTCCGAGCACGACCTCGAGCTCGTGGATCTCCCAGGAGCCCGCCCAGCCTCTCAGCTCGCTCGCTCGCTAAGCGTAGCCCCGTGCCCGTGCTGGCCCGAACTCCGGTCGCCGCCGCGGACCCCGTTCCGGTGAGCTCGAGCCACCTCAGCCCCTGCCGTTTGCACAAATGGATGCGGGCGACTCCCAGCTACGCGTAGCTGCCCTCCGCCGGCCATTTGGTCGCCGGAGGAGGAATTCCGACCCCCTCCGCCGTCTCGGGCTTCACCGGCGACGAGCCGCCGGCGTGTTAGCCTCGGCTGACCAGGGGTTTGACCTCCCCTAGGTCCATGACAGGTGGGCCCGGCCCCTGCTAACTTTGGTTAAGTTAATAACTACTTTTAGTTAAGCCACTGACCCACTGACAGTAGGCCCCACCCCTGGTCAAACCCCAGTCAGCGCTGGGTTTGACCGGGATTAACTCCTGTGACACTGACATATGGGTCCCACAGGTCAGGTTTGACCTGGAGGCGCCCAGTTGACCCTGCTGACGTCACTGTGACGTGGGGCTGACGCAATAAGTATTTTCTGGATTTAATTTAATTCTGAAATTCCAGAAAATGCCTAAAACTTTAATAAATCATAGAAAATTAACCGTAACTCCAAATTAAATAATTTATATATGAAAAATTATCAGAAAAATTCAAGGAATCCATCTGTACCATTTTCATGCATGTTAGAACAACTTATAGCTGCTGTTTAGCACAAATCAATTAAATGACATTTAAATAACCACATACGGAGTTTGAATTTGAATCTTGTATTCAAACCAACTTCATTTAATCTGGTTTTAGGTGCATTAGCCCAAAACACATTCATTTTGCTATGTCATGATCATGCATCATATTGTGCATTGCATTGATTGTGTTTCCTTCTGTGTTGCCGGTATTTGTCCCCTCTCGATAGACGTGATACCGAGGATGTGATCGTTGACACTGATGAAGACTCAATGTTATCTTCAGAAGTGCCAGGCAAGCAAAACCCCCTTGTTCATTCCGATACAATCCTACTCTCTCGCTCCTGCTCTCTTTTAATGCATTAGGACAACACCGATTCATCTGTTACTTGCTGCGGTAGCTGAACCCCTTCATCCTTTGCATGACCTGTCATTGCCACAGTAAATAGATGAAACCCACTAGCATGAGTAGGAGTTGTTTGAGCCCTGTTGTGCCTACTCATTCATGCTTGTTTGTCATGCCTGCTACTGCTTAGAGTTGAGTCAGGTCTGATTCATCGGGGATGAATCAGAGGCGTGTGAACATGTCCTACTGTGTGTGAGCTAAGTGTGTGAACACGATTTGGTAAAGGTAGCGGTGAGAGGCCATGTAGGAGTACATGGTGGGTTGTCTCATTGTAGCCGTCCTCAGGAACTGAGTTCTGTGTTTGTGATCCATGATTCAGTTACTACCATACATTGGGCCCTGAAATATGACCCCGCTCGACTTCTTATTCACCCTTGTCCTCTGTCCAGGAGTTGCAAGTAGTTTCTGGTGTTTGTAGCTTACTGGAGGCCGTGGACAGCGCTGACCGTAGGGGTGGGCTGTGATGCGGTAGGTACGTGGCACGGTGTACCGGATGCCCGTTAGGTATCTCGGGAACCCTGTTCACATCGTTTGGGGCTGTGAGCGAAACTCCGGCCGGATCTCCTCATGGATGGAACCCGAATAGGCGATAAACCTGGACTAGAGACTTGAGTGTTTAGGTAGGTCGTGGTCTACACCCACGTCGGCTTTCGCTTGAAGTCTGCCGAGCACATGTCGTGTGCAGACGCTAAGTGGTGGAAACATGTATGAAGAAGTACACCCCTGCAGGGTTAACATCATCTATTCGAATAGCCGTGTCCGCGGAAAAGGACTTCTGGGTTGCTTATATCAGTTCATAGACAAGTGGAAGTGGATACTCTAAAATACGCAAGATAAGCGTGAGTGCTATGGATGGCGTTCTCGTAGGGAGACGGGAGCGGATCCATAGTGGTGTATTGATATGGTGAATATGTGGACTCGTGTGCGCCACCTCAAAAGAGTTACTTGCAGTCGTAGTTCAGGATAGCCACCGAGTCAAAGCTGGCTTGCTGCAGTTAAACCCCACCACCCCTTTGTTGATAATGAAGCATATGTAGTTAGTTCTGATGTAAGTCTTGCTGGGTACATTTGTACTCACGTTTGCCTATTTTATGTTTTGCAGAGAGACTTCAGTCTCACTAGTAGTTCCGCTTGGACTTCGACGTTTAGCTTGATACCTCAGCTACGATCTTGTGCCCTCGGCAGGATCTGATAGATAGTCAGGCTTCTCAGCCTTTTTCATTTATAGATGTCTGTACCCAGACATGATAGCTTCCGCTTGTGCTTTGACTTGTATGCTCTGATTGTTGGGTCATGAGACCCATGTTTGTAATATCTCGCTCCTCGGAGCCTATTGAATAAACTACCTGAGTCGTAGAGTCATTTTGTGATGCCATGTTGTATTGCACATATCGAGCATATTGTGTGTATGTTGTTGAAATGCTTGGTATGTGTGGGATCTGACTATCTAGTTGTTTATCTTTAGTAGCCTCTCTTACCGGGAAATGTCTCCTAGTGTTTCCACCGAGCCATGGTAGCTTGCTACTGCTCCGGAACACTTAGGCTGGCCGGCATGTGTCCTTCTTCGTTCCTGTGTCTGTCCCTTCGGGGAAATGTCACGCGATGAATACCGGAGTCCTGTTAGCCCGCTACAGCCCGGTTCACCGGAGTCCTGCTAGCCCAGTGCTACAGCCTGGATTCACTCGCTGATGACCGACACGTTCGATGCTGGGTCATGGATGCCTGTCCCTGTAAGTCTGTGCCACTTTGGGTTTACGACTAGCCATGTCAGCCCGGGCTCCTTATCATATGGATGCTAGCGACACTATCATATACGTGTGCCAAAAGGCGCAAACGGTCCCGGGCAAAGGTAAGGCGACACCCGTGGGAATACCGTGCGTGAGGCCGCAAAGTGATATGAGGTGTTACATGCTAGATCGATGTGGCATTGAGTCGGGGTCCTGACAGCGTTGGTATCAGAGCTTGACTGCCTGTAGGATTACCAAGCCAAACTGGTCGAAGTTGAGTCTAGAAATTCTTTAGTTATATAAGGGAATTGATTGTGGGATGGAACGTAAGGCTCTTTTTACTCCTTATACCTTATGCCTTCTGATCTGAGTCATCTTATCTTTCCTGCGGGGATTAAGAACTAGGCTATCTCTTCTTTCCATCAGAATCACGTGTTACTAATCCGTAGACTTATAAGATTGTTGGACTTAAGCCTCGTTTCAGTTCCTACTACTTCTGTATGTTAATTATTGATCTCGAGACCTTGATATTGTGCTTCTGAGTGGTTATGCCACCATTTTTGTGAATGTCTCAAATCTTTTCTGAGCATTTACAGCCGTTATGCTGTCCGAGTCATCCCAGGTTTCTAAGTAGTCTGATGCAATTGCAAATCCTTTCTTCCTGTTTCAATGTTCCCATGGGCCAGATTAACCACACTAATCAGTGAGTTGAGGTACTCCGTTACCTTGACATATATGTTGGAGATACTATTATGGCCCTAGGTGTTTAGGGAGTCACCTAGTAATCTAGCAATGTTTTGTGATCCCCAGTGTGATGATTCTGGCTTTTATTCTCGAAAGCATCCCGTGATGCCACTTAGTAGTAGGTATTCTATTCCTTGGGCTTTGAACCCGAGATTCACTCTACTTACTTCATGTTGATAGTGTTTGCTAGTTCCTTCAGGATATTAGTAACTTTGCGATAGTCCTCGAGGTCCGTGGTATTTCCTTCTTCCAAATACTATGAACCGCTTATGGCAGATGTTTATTGGATCAAAAGATCACAATTAGAGTACTCTTGAGGAGTTCTCCATTCATAAATCGTGACTCTGCCAGTTCTACCTTTCTGCATGGGTTATCCGGAAGAAATATGTTGAACTTGGTTCGACATACTAATCTATGCATCCACAACTCAGAAAATTATATGTTCCTTTGAGTTGTTCTCCGTAGTTGCATTCTGACCCTCGTCTATCAATTGATAGTCAAGAGTATGCGTGCGTTCGTTTATCGATGCCTATTACTCTTGTGGTCCGTCAAGCCATTCTGTCCTGAATGACTTGGAGAAACAAACTCCAGTACCTCTTCCATATCCAGGATTGGGTCAAAGAAGTTGTGCTCCGCAGATCTAATTGCTAATCCAGCTTTTGGTTCTGTTCTACCTTGGAGTATTACCTTATTCTATATCGAGATTGTTATAGGAATTGCACACCATCCTATGAACTCTTGGTACAGTGATACTTCTCACCATCATTAGTCATTCCTCGGCCCTCGTGTTGATGCAACCGGAATACCGACAAATGAGTTGTGATGTGTGAGATCAATACTCCCAGCAACCTCGTTGCTTGGTAGTTAAAGGATAATAATTTCATTCTTAGTATGTTGGTTTTTGAATCATCCTTCTAAGACTGATCGTGCTACCTAGTCCTTATTTCGGTGCACCCTTCGATTGATGAATTAGGATCTTGTCAAGCCCTCGCTCACTTGATCATATCATCTTGCCCCGAAAAGCAAGATTGTTCTCGAGCTTAGTAACATATCGGTGGTTCGTGATTTTCCGAAGATCTTCTCGGAAGTACTACCAGGTTGTCACCTGACCGCTATGTTGAGCTCGTGATCAAGTTGGTTTATTGTAAACCACCCTTTCTCCAAGAATCTGTGATGGATATCCCTGAGCTAGTTGGTTAAGCTAGACAACAACTTGGAGAGTTGGAAGGTAAAAGCTTGCCTGACTTAGTTCGTTCCAAAGGGATATTCTTGTGTAGTGTGTGTTGAAGAAAGATGATATCTTCATCGGTTGGTCCCTGTGATCAGTTGCTGGACCTATTGCCTTATCAATCCTTTGATTTGAGTGTGGGCTATCGTCAAATCAAATCAATACCAATGATGCTCGTAATGTTGTCTTGTTCGTGGTTGATCCCTCGAGCATACACCATTACATCTTTGGCCTGACCAATGCTATCACTTGTTCACTTAACTATGGAATTCCTTTTAAAAGGAAACCCAGATGAATTGTTGTTGAGCCCATTGACAACATCCTTATCTCCTCCATAATTTTGTTGGACATTAAGCTAGTGTTGGAAACTTTTGAAAGCATTTTCTTCATGCTAGCTCATGAAGTATTTGTTGATGAAAGGAGTGACTTCCTTTTATACACGTGCATTTGGTGAAAGATGCCGCCGTGAATTTGAGAAAGTTAGTTTTGCTTCCTCTGGAATCATCCCAAGTCAGTCATGCATACGTGCGAAGTATTCTGTGGTCTGGAGATTTGCAACCTCCATTCTATATGTATATCCTAGCACACCAAGCCACTGATTGAGTTGTTCAAAGATAAAGGAGTCTGTCCAAGGTGAACTCTTTGGACTTCCACGCGTGGAGACTTCGATGTCATTAATGATGGTTCCCCCTCCTGAACTCGGTAGTGTTTTATTATAAGACTACCTTGTGATCATGCTTGTCTTGGACAACATGTTCACATGTTTGTAGCAGAACCAGCTCATGTTTTGGAGCTTGCTATCGTAGTTCATCTCCCGAGAATCCCGCAACGTCATCTCGTCGATTTGTGTTGCAAACTTTCATTTTCTTCCTAGACTCGATGAGTCTGGAATATCCTGACACCAACCAGATCTGAATCTCAGGCAGATATGATGGTTTGGAACATTTCCCAAGAACTATAATATTGGTCCCTCGATAACCGGTAAAGTGGATGTCGTGGCCAGCACCACCCAGCCGAAGGACCTATTATTGTGGTATCTTGATTGAAGCAGTTGGCCACCCCCCCCCTAGGGATTTCGTAGGATTTACTCCCTAGTTGCCCCTATGGATCTTTGTGTTCCCGAAGTCCGACCTTTACTTGATGTTCTAGATACCAAACCATATTTATGAATGGGTTACACTAGCACATCAAGGAGAACATTAGAAGCGGAGTGCTAAATGTCTCTCGGTCGATCATCCAGATTTTGTTCCTTGGCTTCGCTAAGGTGTAATCTGAGAAGGTGTTATCTTCCTTTGCATCTGCATCATCCATCATCATTCATCGTGGTAGCAAGTTGTGTTGCCAGGATCCTTGACACGGATGTGGTAAAACCTTGATGAATATGGAAATGCTCAAGTTCTTGAGAGCACGCACAAGCGCTACGTGTTATCATCGGCACTAGCTGGGATTGCCCCAGATTTCCTCGGTTATGCTATAACCACTCCAACAGTGAATTCACTCTCTATTGTTGGGTTCTTCACCAGTTACCAGAATCATTCCCAGCATTTGCATTTTGTTTCCAGCTTGCACCGCCAATGTGCCATTCTACCATGGGTCTCTTCCATTTCCGGTGATAAGCAAAATTCATCCATTACGTTGTCTTCAACAAGGTAATCCACATCATCCAAGTCTGAGTATGCCATTCTACTGACCCCCTCCAAACGATTGCTCGAGAATTGTCTTAGGCTGGTTTAAAGAGTTTCAATGATCTTTGAATCAAAAGTAATTCTTTTTGCCACTTAAGGGGATGTATCTTCGAGTCACCTTCCCTAAGGTGTATCGTTATGGTATCATGGCAATTCAACTCCTCGCTACGTTGACAACCGATTACCACCTTAAGCGTGAAGTTGTTGTCTACCTAGTAAACTCTCGTCATCTGTCTCACTCCATTTCTTCAGATCTGTGCTTCGTCTCCCAGCCCAAGAGATGTTGCTATGTCTCATTCTGTGAGTTGTTCGATCTTCGAGAAGATCGACCCTTCTAGAGTCTCCTTCTTCCCTCCATGTCATGTGACAGGATTTCTCAGAGCAAGACGACAAGACAAAGATGGTGTTCAAATCAACGTTCAACTGAAGTGCACCCTGGATCGTGAAGATTATACTAGTTGCGTTTCCCCTTCACCTTACCCTACGCTTGAATCTCGAGACGAGATTCTTGTTTTGTGGGGGTGAGTTGTCACATCCCTAGCTTCTGGTAATGCTCTAGGCTAGCTTCATGTGTGCATCATGTTTAAATTTCATTTAAATTTGAAATGAGGATTGGTGGAACCCTCAGAATCATTTTGAAAATGACCCAAATAAAAAAAATTCCCCAAAAGGGTCCAAGAAAATGCTCATGTTGCCCTCTGAAAATATTGGACAGAGATAAAAATCAAAACAATATTTTTAGGAGCTCATGGACATTTAATTTGGCCATTTGGATTAATTCGATAAATATTTGCATTGGAAAGATATTTCTATATATATGAAATATGGTCCAAAAATTATGCCAATTATAAAAGAGCTCTGGAATAATACCATTAGCCCCTACAAAAATTGGCATAATAAAATTAAATGATTTAATATATTTATTAAATCAAACAAATGTCAGAAAAATAGAAAACAGAAATATAAAACAGAAAGCAGAGAGAGAGAAGGAATCTCACCTGGGCTTACCTGGCGGCCCAAGTGGCCGGCCCAGCCCACCTCCTCCTCCTTTGTCCTCTTCCTCCTCTGCCAGGAGGACGAGCAGAGGCGAGGCGTGGCGCTCGCCGACGCTGCCTCGGCCACCTCCTGCTTCCCCCCCCTAGCCACCTCCTGCTTCCTCCCTGGCCTCCCCAGCGACGCCCGGACGACGCCACGCGCCTCCCCGACCGCCCCTCACTCCCTCCCGAGCTCTCCCCCTCCTCTGTTTCTCTCTCCCTCTCGGACCCGAGCGGAGCCGCCGCCACCGACGAGCACCACCGCAGCCACCGTCTCCCCCTCGACCCCTCGCTGTGCTTGCGAGCTCCGCCACAACCCCCTCCACCTCCTCGCTGAGCTACGGACCTCCCGGACATGCTGCAACGCCGCCACCATCGCCGTTTCCATCGCCGGCCGCCGAGGATCTTCATCGTCAATTCACCACCATCGTCGCGTCCCCGAGCCGGCTAACCACCCCTACGGCACCGCTGTGAGCTCCCACGCCTCCCCTCCCTCTTTTCCCCTTCGATTGCGCCCTGTAGCCTCGATTCCACCGGAGCCGCGAGCTCGGCTCCGCCGACGATGTCGCCGCCGTCGTTGCAGGTCACCAAACTCGCGTCCGAGCACGACCTCGAGCTCGTGGATCTCCCAGGAGCCCGCCCAGCCTCTCAGCTCGCTCGCTCGCTAAGCGTAGCCCCGTGCCCGTGCTGGCCCGAACTCCGGTCGCCGCCGCGGACCCCGTTCCGGTGAGCTCGAGCCACCTCAGCCCCTGCCGTTTGCACAAATGGATGCGGGCGACTCCCAGCTACGCGTAGCTGCCCTCCGCCGGCCATTTGGTCGCCGGAGGAGGAATTCCGACCCCCTCCGCCGTCTCGGGCTTCACCGGCGACGAGCCGCCGGCGTGTTAGCCTCGGCTGACCAGGGGTTTGACCTCCCCTAGGTCCATGACAGGTGGGCCCGGTCCCTGCTAACTTTGGTTAAGTTAATAACTACTTTTAGTTAAGCCACTGACCCACTGACAGTAGGCCCCACCCCTAGTCAAACCCCAGTCAGCGCTGGGTTTGACCGGGATTAACTCCTGTGACACTGACATATGGGTCCCACAGGTCAGGTTTGACCTGGAGGCGCCCAGTTGACCCTGCTGACGTCACTGTGACGTGGGGCCGACGCAATAAGTATTTTCTGGATTTAATTTAATTCTGAAATTCCAGAAAATGCCTAAAACTTTAATAAATCATAGAAAATTAACCGTAACTCCAAATTAAATAATTTATATATGAAAAATTATCAGAAAAATTCAAGGAATCCATCTGTACCATTTTCATGCATGTTAGAACAACTTATAGCTGCTGTTTAGCACAAATCAATTAAATGACATTTAAATAACCACATACGGAGTTTGAATTTGAATCTTGTATTCAAACCAACTTCATTTAATCTGGTTTTAGGTGCATTAGCCCAAAACACATTCATTTTGCTATGTCATGATCATGCATCATATTGTGCATTGCATTGATTGTGTTTCCTTCTGTGTTGCTGGTATTTGTCCCCTCTCGATAGACGTGATACCGAGGATGTGATCGTTGACACTGATGAAGACTCAATGTTATCTTCAGAAGTGCCAGGCAAGCAAAACCCCCTTGTTCATTCCGATACAATCCTACTCTCTCGCTCCTGCTCTCTTTTAATGCATTAGGACAACACCGATTCATCTGTTACTTGCTGCGGTAGCTGAACCCCTTCATCCTTTGCATGACCTGTCATTGCCACAGTAAATAGATGAAACCCACTAGCATGAGTAGGAGTTGTTTGAGCCCTGTTGTGCCTACTCATTCATGCTTGTTTGTCATGCCTGCTACTGCTTAGAGTTGAGTCAGGTCTGATTCATCGGGGATGAATCAGAGGCGTGTGAACATGTCCTACTATGTGTGAGCTAAGTGTGTGAACACGATTTGGTAAAGGTAGCGGTGAGAGGCCATGTAGGAGTACATGGTGGGTTGTCTCATTGTAGCCGTCCTCAGGAACTGAGTTCTGTGTTTGTGATCCATGATTCAGTTACTACCATACATTGGGCCCTGAAATATGACCCCGCTCGACTTCTTATTCACCCTTGTCCTCTGTCCAGGAGTTGCAAGTAGTTTCTGGTGTTTGTAGCTTACTGGAGGCCGTGGACAGCGCTGACCGTAGGGGTGGGCTGTGATGCGGTAGGTACGTGGCACGGTGTACCGGATGCCCGTTTGGTATCTCAGGAACCCTGTTCACATCGTTTGGGGCTGTGAGCGAAACTCCGGCCGGATCTCCTCATGGATGGAACCCGAATAGGCGATAAACCTGGACTAGAGACTTGAGTGTTTAGGTAGGTCGTGGTCTACACCCACGTCGGCTTTCGCTTGAAGTCTGCCGAGCACATGTCGTGTGCAGACGCTAAGTGGTGGAAACATGTATGAAGAAGTACACCCCTGCAGGGTTATCATCATCTATTCGAATAGCCGTGTCCGCGGAAAAGGACTTCTGGGTTGCTTATATCAGTTCATAGACAAGTGGAAGTGGATACTCTAAAATACGCAAGATAAGCGTGAGTGCTATGGATGGCGTTCTCGTAGGGAGACGGGAGCGGATCCATAGTGGTGTATTGATATGGTGAATATGTGGACTCGTGTGCGCCACCTCAAAAGAGTTACTTGCAGTCGTAGTTCAGGATAGCCACCGAGTCAAAGCTGGCTTGCTGCAGTTAAACCCCACCACCCCTTTGTTGATAATGAAGCATATGTAGTTAGTTCTGATGTAAGTCTTGCTGGGTACATTTGTACTCACGTTTGCCTATTTTATGTTTTGCAGAGAGACTTCAGTCTCACTAGTAGTTCCGCTTGGACTTCGACGTTTAGCTTGATACCTCAGCTACGATCTTGTGCCCTCGGCAGGATCTGATAGATAGTCAGGCTTCTCAGCCTTTTTCATTTATAGATGTCTGTACCCAGACATGATAGCTTCCGCTTGTGCTTTGACTTGTATGCTCTGAGTGTTGGGTCATGAGACCCATGTTTGTAATATCTCGCTCCTCGGAGCCTATTGAATAAACTACCTGAGTCGTAGAGTCATTTTGTGATGCCATGTTGTATTGCACATATTGAGCATATTGTGTGTATGTTGTTGAAATGCTTGGTATGTGTGGGATCTGACTATCTAGTTGTTTATCTTTAGTAGCCTCTCTTACCGGGAAATGTCTCCTAGTGTTTCCACCGAGCCATGGTAGCTTGCTACTGCTCCGGAACACTTAGGCTGGCCGGCATGTGTCCTTCTTCGTTCCTGTGTCTGTCCCTTCGGGGAAATGTCACGCGATGAATACCGGAGTCCTGTTAGCCCGCTACAGCCCGGTTCACCGGAGTCCTGCTAGCCCAGTGCTACAGCCTGGATTCACTCGCTGATGACCGACACGTTCGATGCTGGGTCATGGATGCCTGTCCCTGTAAGTCTGTGCCACTTTGGGTTTACGACTAGCCATGTCAGCCCGGGCTCCTTATCATATGGATGCTAGCGACACTATCATATACGTGTGCCAAAAGGCGCAAACGGTCCCGGGCAAAGGTAAGGCGACACCCGTGGGAATACCGTGCGTGAGGCCGCAAAGTGATATGAGGTGTTACATGCTAGATCGATGTGGCATTGAGTCGGGGTCCTGACACATTAACAAATTCCCATCTGCCCATAACCGTGGGCACGGCTTTTGAAAGTTCAAAACCCTGCAGGGGCGTCCCAACTTAGCCCATCACAAGCTCTCATGGTCAATGAAGGATATTCCTTCTCCTAGGAAGACCCGATCAGACTCGGAATCCTGGTTACAAGACATTTCGACAATGGTAAAACAAGACCAACAAAGCCACCTAGATGTGCTGACAAATTCCGATCGAAGCTGCACATATCTCGTTCTCAGGGCACACCGGATGAGCAAGACATCGGGTTGGCATAAACTCTTGTTGCCCAGGGGGTGCCAGACATCGCTCAGGTTGGACCAACACTTAGAGAAGCACTGGCCCAGGGGGTTAAAATAAAGATGACCCTTGAGTCTGCAGAACCCAAGGGAAAAAAGGCTAGGTGGCAAATGGAAAAACCAAGGTTGGGCCTTGCTGGAGGAGTTTTATTCAAGGTGAACTGTCAAGGAGTTCCCATTATAACCCAACCGCGTAAGGAATGCAAAGTCAAGGAACATAACACCGGTATGACGGAAACTATGGCGGCAAGAGTGGAACAAAACACCAGGCATAAGGCCGAGCCTTCCACCCTTTACCAATTATATAGATGCATTAATTAAAATAAGAGATATTGTGATATCCCAACAATAATCATGTTCCAACAAGGAACAAACTCCATCTTCACCTGCAACTAGCAACGCTATAATAGGGGGCTGAGCAAAGCGGTAACATAGCCAAACAACGATTTGCTAGGACAAGGTGGGTTAGAGGCTTGACATGGCAATATGGGAGGCATGATATAGCAAGTGGTAGGTATCGCAGCATAGGCATAGCAATAGAGCGAGCAACTAGCAAGCAAAGATAGAAGTGATTTCGAGGGTATGGTCATCTTGCCTGAGATCCCGCAAGGAAGAAGAACGAGTCCATGAAGAAGACAAACGGACGAAGTCGAACAAATCCTCACAAACGCAATGCTATCGGAACCAACCCGAAGAAGCAACACCGGAAAGAAGAAAACAACATAGTAAACAACCATCACATAACCAAGGCATGATGCACAACCAAGTATGATGCATGTCAGGTTTAATGAAGCATGGCATGGCAAAGTGCAACAAACAACACTACAAATTAAGTGGAGCTCAATATGCAACGGAGTTGCATATTGAAGAAAACACCACATGACTTATTTATTTCTCTCTCGTTTATGTACCCAACAATATTAAATGTTGATTAATATGGCAAGAGGTGAAGCAAATGAAAACTACCTATCTAGGCAAGTTCAAATGAGGCCGGAACAACAAACAACAAGTCCGGAAACTCCTCATGTGCAAATTAAGAATTTGGTACTGTTCTGCCCTAAACCATATTTTAGAGTTGTTAAACATGCAAAATAAAGCCACCATGTTAAACTAGGCATTTTTCTACCCCATTTACATATAAAGTTTATTAAATTTGGAGCTACGGTTATTTAGTTATCAATTAAAGCATTTTAGCGTGGCATGTGAGCATATTTAATCAAACAACATTTTAAACATAGATGAAAGTGGCATATAATGAAACTAGATGAAAAACGAAGCATTTTTCATATATAATGTTCTTACAAAAGATGCACGGTTGGTGAGCTATGATATGCATGGAGCTTAGGGGTTTTTCTGCAAAATTGTAATCTCTGGAATAATAGACAAATCACAGACGCTAGAAAAAAACATACGCGGGCCGAATTGGCTGGCCCAACAGGTGAAAAAAAACAAGAGGAGGAGGCACTTGGTGGCTGCTCACCCTGGGCCTGGCCCAGTCGGTGGGAGGCAAGGCTAGCAGGCCTCCTGGACTGGCTGGATCGACGAGGAGGTGGAAGGGGGCGCAGTCAACGGCGAAGCGGGAGTTGTCGCTGGGTCGTCCTCCTTGGGCAAGGGTGAAGCAGAGAAGCGGCACGGCGAGGGATGCGGGCACAGGGAGGTGTGGCTCCAGCGAGCGGGGCCGGAGACGGGGCCGCGGAGCGGCGCGGATCCGAGCGCTAGACGGCGTCCCAGGTAGGATCCGAGGCTAGGCAGGGGAAGACGGCGGCGACTGCTGCTTGCGAACATGGTGCCCATGGCTGACAAGAAAAGCTCCTGTGAGAGAGAGAGCGATGTGAGAGAGAGAGAGCTGGAGAAGGAAGGATGGGGAGGAGGCGTTGTTCTGGTGCTCGGACTGGTCGAAGACGAGTCCTGAAGGGCGGCGTCCATGCATCGAGGCGGCGTGCTCCTCGTTCCCTGCAGCGATGGAGCTTGTGGACTTGCATTCGTGGGCGGTCCAGGGGTACCCGAGAGAGAGGAGGAGGAACGGCATGAGAGAGAGGGAGACCGAGGAGGAAAGGGAATAGAAGGAGCAGGGGAGGCATGCGCGCTCGGGTGCAGCAGATCGAGCAGCTCGATCGGGAGGCGCGCTGGCTTCAGGTGAAGCTCTGGTTGGTGGGATATGATCGAGAGGAGGAGGGGCTCGCTAGTTGGGTGGATCTGGGTGGATCCCGATGGGGATTTGGGAGATGAGTGCGGCGGCGGCGGCAGGGACAAGTCCCTAGATTTTAGGGTTTGCCTAAAATAGGCTATTGGTTGATCTATAAATAGCAAAAGGGCTAAGTTTAGGGGCATTTGGACCCTTCGATCTTAATCGGATGGTCTCAGATAAATAGGCTAGGGAGATCAAATAAGAAAACGGAGATGTTTCGTAGATGTTCGGGGATGATCCGGACCCAACGGTAGCGACAGTCCGAGTCGGGTTCGGGTGAGCCACGGACACGCGCGAGGGGTCGATGAACTGTGCAAAGAGGGGTAGGCTGGCCTGGCGGTCGGTAGTGAAATGTGCAAAGAGGCTTGGGCTGATAGGAGGGGAAATAAGGCAGCCCGGCAACCGTTTCCGGAGACCGAAAACGTCTGACGTTTGACCAGCTATACTGCCGCTATAGTTAAACGTTGGGGCGTCAGATGGACTCCGAATGCGATGAAACTTGGCAGGCGGCCTACCTACACTATAATAAGACCGCACACCAACTCTCATCCCATTCTGAGAACATTTTCCGGCCACTTATAAAATAATATTTCGGACGTGCCGCGGGTGCGTGCAAGTGTGTCTGGGCTCAGAACGGACAACAGAAAGAACTGGGGGAACCCAGACGGATGCAAGTTTTGAAAACATGATGATGCAATGCATATGATGCAATGACAAGATGCAACACGCAAGCGAATGACATGGAAACGACGGCGAACAACTGGGAGACACCTGGCGCGTTGGTCTCGGGGCGTCACAACCACCTTGGCGGCTTCTGCCTTAAGGTGCTCCACCTTGGCCTCGAGGCGGCTCTTGTGACCCGTGAGCTGCTCATGCAGCTGGTTGGCCTCGTCAAGGGACCGCCGAGCCACGGCCGCCTCCGCCTCCGCCCTCGCCTGCGCCGCCTCGACGCCAAGACGACCGGTGTCGGCAATCAGCCGGTCGTAGTGATGACCAGCCCGGAGCAGACGAGTCCGCCAGGATAGCACCTCGGCTGCAAAAAAGAAGGACTCGGCAGAAGAAAAATGCAAGACTTAAGATTTGGCCCAACTACTACGTAGTTCGCCCGAATCTCGGGGGCTACACCCAGTGGGTGCGCTAGCGCGCCCCCACTAGAGAAGAGCACAATAATGCCTGTGGCGACGCGGACCTCCTCCTCCTTGGCGGCAAGCTGCTCTTTGAGCTCCCGGTGCTTGCCCAGGAGACGATTGAAGGCCGCGACCCGAAAAGCGACGAGATGCTGAAAAAAGCAGAAGTCAGAACAAAGCCAACACTCCAAAGATTCGACCCAACTACTACATAGTTGGCCCGAACCTCGGGGGCTACACCCAGTGGGTGCGCTGGCACGCCCCCACAATGAGGAAATTGCAAGAAAACTTACCAGAACGTCGTGCTCCAGGTCGCGCGTCCGCTCCACCTCGGCCTCGAACCGTTCCGTCCGGCCTCGCAGGCGGCGGCTGACGGCGTCCATCACCGCCTCCTCCTGGGGTCTGGGGCCCGAAGACAACGGTGCTCCCGCTCTGCGCCGGTTGCGGCACGGCAGCTCGGCGCCCTCCCTGCCGGGGCACCAAGGCAACTCCCCGCTGGCCACTCGCGACGCACCCAGCACCTCCTCCGACGCCCCTCCCGGCGCCAACGATGACCCGGACGCTGGGACACCCTGCGTTGCCGTCTCCGGCCCACCTGCCGGGGCGGCCTCCTGCACCGCCGCCTGCGGTGCCTCCTCCAAAACCGGCGGCGCCTCCGACACCGCCGCCCGCAGCGTCTCTGTAACACCCTTGATGCGGCTATATCTCCTACGTGTCGAAGCACGACTTAGAGGCATAACCGCATTGAAAGCAATGTCGCAAGTAAGGCAATCTTCACAACATCCCATGTAATATAGATAATAAAAGGGGAAGGTACATAGTTGGCTTACACTCGCCACGTCAAACAAAGTACATAAATAGCATTACATCATCCAATCACTCATGGCCCGACTACGGTGCCAAAATAAAAGATCAACCCAACATGCGACACGGTCCCGATCGCCCCAACTGGGCACCACTACTGATCATCAGGGAAAGACACATAGTAACGGCATGAGTCCTCGTCGAACTCCCACTTGAGCTCAAGCGCGTCATCTGGAATGGAGTCATCATGCCCTACATCTGGTTTGGAAGTAATCTATGAGCCACAGGGACTCAGCAATCTCGCACCCTCGCGATCAAGACTATTTAATCTTATAGGTAAGGCAAGGTAATATGTGGAGCTGCAGTAAGCGACTAGCATATATGGTGGCTAACCTGTTCGCAAAAGAGAGTGAGAAGAGAAGGCAAAGTGCGAACGAAGAACTAGAGAAACATCCTGCGACAAGCATTACTCCAACACCGTATTCACTTCCCGGACCCCGCCGAGAAGAGACCATCACGGTAACTCACACAGTTGATTCATTTTAATTAAATTAGGGTTCAAGTTATCTACAACCGGACATTAACAAATTCCCATCTGCCCATAACCGCGGGCACGGCTTTCGAAAGTTCAAATCCCTGCAGGGGAGTCCCAACTTAGCCCATGACAAGCTCTCACGGTCAACGAAGGATAAACCTTTTCCCGAGACATTCCGATCAGACTCGGTATCCCGGTTCTACAAGACACTTCGTCAAGTTAAAACAAATCCAGCAACACCACCCGAATGTGCCGACAAATCCCGATAGGAGCTGCACATATCTCGTTCTCAGGGCACACTCAGATTGTCTAAACTTCTGGTAGGCCAGCCCAGAGTTGCCCCTGGTGGCCACCGACAGCTGACGAGGTGGACCAACACTCAGAGGAGCACTGGCCCGGGGGGTTTAAATAAGATGACCCTCGGGCTCCGGAAACCCAAGGGAAAAAGAGGCTAGGTGGCAAATGGTAAAACCAAGGTTAGGCATTGCTGGAGGAGTTTTATTCAAGGCGAACTGTCAAGGGGTTCCCATTATCACCCAACCGCGTAAGGAATGCAAAATCCGGGAACATAACACCGATATGACGGAAAACTAGGGCGGCAAGAGTGGAACAAAACACTAGGCTAAAAGGCCAAGCCTTCCACCCTTTACCAAGTATATAGATGCATTAAGATAACAAGATAATATAATGATATCCCAACAAGAAAATAATGTTCCAACAAGGAACGGTCTCCAATCTTCACCTGCAACTAGCAACGCTATAAGAGGGGCTGAGCAAAGCGGTAACATAGCCAATCAACGGTTTGCTAGGACATGGTGGGTTAGAGGTTTGACATGGCAATTTGGGAGGCATGATAAGCAAGTGGTAGGCATCATAGCATAGGCATAGCAAAAGAGCGAGCATCTAGCAAAGCAAAGATAGAAGTGATTTCGAGGGTATGATCATCTTGCCTGCAAAGTTGTCAGAGTTGACTGGATCCTCGAAAGCAAACTCAACGGGCTCCTCGTTAGCGAACTCATCTCCCTGCTCTACCCAAACAAGACAAACAAGCAAAAGGGACACAATCAACCACATGCGAAGCTCAAACAACATGATGCAAACATGGTATGCTATGCGGGATGTGATATGTTATGCATATGCAAGATTTGGCAAGGATTGAATGAACCTGGCCTCAACTTGGAAAACCAAGTGTGCCACTGGAAAGGTGAGGTGATTTTGGTTGAAATTGATATAAAGACCACTGAAATCGGAGACACGGTTTGGAAATGGCAAGCGATTCAAATATGGCACCAGTCTGCGATATAAAGCAAGTACCATCTAAATGCTACAAGACAAACATGCTACAGCACCCAAACATGGCAACAAAATACATGGCAGGGATCCATTCATGATGCTTAACAAAATATGAACACTAAGCTATGGCCAATTTAACCATTAACAGGTTCAAACAAGCATGGCAAAAGTGCAATTGGTAAACAGATTTCAGACTTAGTGAAATTAACACTTGTCTGGAATTCCAGATCAGGTAGCACACTTTAGAGCAAGAAAACTATATGCTACAGGAACTTAACATGGCAAAGCAAGGCATGACATGGAGCTACTCAAAGAGCTTAACAAAAGTCCCTTAGTGACCTTGAGCCAAAAGGGGTCAGAAAATACAATTGCAAGCATGTGAACATGGCAAAAACATAAACAGATTACAGACTTAGAGAAATTCCAGGACATGACAAAAACAGATTCAACATGGCATCTTTACAAGCTTGATTAGCTCACTACAAGGCATGTCATGGCATGGAACAAGTTCTAGCATGGAGTATACATGAAAATGAAGCTAACTAGGTGCTTAACCACCTCATAGCAAGATTGCATGAATAAACACCTAGAAGACAAAACAGCAACATGATGGAAAAAGACAGGTCCATGAACTTGCTCAAATGCAGAAACTAAGGCCACCACTGGATTCATTAGATTTTTCTACCCCAAAAACATATATAATATGTTGGGGTTGCTGTAGAAAAATCAAAACAAACGCAATAAGATGAATACTGCCTAAAAAGGAAATAGACAGAAAAGGAAAATGCCCAAAAATGGAAACGTCCCGATCTGGACTTACCAGATAAGGAAAAGGCCCGAACTGGAAGGTCCCACAATGGCAAGCTGCCCAAATGGGTGTAAAACAGGGGGGTGTAGATGACAGGTGGGTCCGTGGGTCCCACTTGTCATGTGAGAGAAGGCTGTGCGAGTGTGCGGCTAGCCGGTGGGCCTGGCGAAAAGTGAGGCTGGCATGTGGGTCCGGCTTGAGGCCCACAAGGAGTGACGTAAGCGAGCGGGAGCAGGGGAAAAAACAGAGGAGGGTTCGGCGGCGACCAAGCATGGCGGGGGCTCGCCGGAGTTGTTCCGGTGGCCCTATGGGTCGGCGGAAGGGCGCAACAAGATCACGGAAGGATCCCGCGCCCGCGCTTGGAACGCACGACGCCCAACAGCGACGGAAACGCTGCCGGCGACGAGGTCCAGACCGGGCGGCGATGAACTCGAACACGACGATCCGTGGTGTTAAACTAGCGACAACGCACATAGATCTACCCTACATGACACGGGGACACCGACGGACACGTGCAAAGATGCTAAGGAGGTCGGAGCACTCATCGGAGACGAGTTCTGACGGCGGCGAGATCGGGCGCCCACGGCGGACGCGGTTAGAGCATGCAAACGAGGGGGGAAATGGGGGCAGGGAGCAGCTGATCCTGCTGATCCTGAATTTCTGAAGTATTTAATAAAATTGCTTTGGTAATTTTTAAAGGTAGAAAAATATTCCAAGTTTGAATTATAATTCAAACTTGAAGCATTTTTTGAACCCAACCAAAACCATTCTAAAAGAGGTGAAACTTGGCAAGGGGGTTCAAGGCATGGAGCTAGATTTATAGGGAGAAGATGAACATTTATGGAGCAGGGTAAGATGACACTTGCAAGCCCAGAAAAGAAAGAGAAGGAGAGGAGGTGATGAGGGGGGGATAAGATGAAACTAGGATCCCAAAGAACAAGCCTCAAATGCAGAAGCTCACAACATAAAGATGCACATGATGATGCCATGATGCAACAAGAGACATGAAAAGAAAAGAGAAAAAAATGCATGACAAGAAAAAAAAACAAAGACAAAACCCAACCATGAATCTCATAACTTAAGGCCGGGAAAAGGCAGGAGTTGGAATACAATTGAGTTAGGTTACATCCGGGGTGTTACAACACTCCACCACTACGAAAGGATCTCGTCCCGAGATCTAGGACTGGAAGAACGCCGGGTACTCAGAACGGAGGTGATCCTCGCGTTCCCAGGTGGCTTCACGGTCGGAATGGTGTGACCACTTGACTTTGAGGAATTTGATTGACTTATTGCGAGTCTTGCGTTCAGTCTCTTCAAGAATAGCAACGGGGTGCTCACGATAAGAGAGATCTTCTTGGAGATCAATGTCTTCGAAGTTGACGGTGCGGTCAGGAGTCTTGAAGCACTTGCGGAGCTGAGAGACATGAAACACGTCGTGCACATTTGCAAAGTTTGAAGGAATCTCGAGTTGATAGGCGAGATCGCCTCTGTTGCTGACGATCTTGAAAGGTCCCACGTATCTAGGGGCAAGCTTCCCTTTGATACCAAAGCGACGAGTACCTTTCATTGGAGAGACGCGGAGGTAAACATGATCTCCGATCTCGAAAGCCAGATCGCGGTGCGTACTATCATAGTAGCTCTTCTGGCGCGATTGCGCTGCTTTGAGGTTATCACGAATGACTTTGCACATTTCCTCTGCCTCTGTGATCAAGTCATTTCCCAGAAGTTGACGTTCACCGGTTTCAGACCAGTTGAGAGGGGTACGGCACTTCCTGCCATACAGAATTTCGAATGGGGCCTTGCCCGAACTTGCTTGAAAACTATTGTTGTAGGAGAATTCAGCATATGAAAGACAATCTTCCCACTTCATGGCGAAGGATATCACACAAGCCCTGAGCATATCTTCAAGAATCTGATTGACACGCTCGACTTGACCGCTAGTTTGAGGATGGAAAGTTGTGCTGAAGCGGATGTTGGTGCCCATGGCCTTCTGAAAAGAATCCCAAAACTTGCAGGTGAAGATGCTGCCACGATCTGACGAGATCACCTGTGGAATACCGTGCAGAGAGACAATCCGAGAGGTGTACAGCTCCGCCAATTGAGCTGCAGTGATTGACTCTTGGATAGGCAGAAAGTGGGCCACTTTAGTGAGTTTGTCGATGACAACGAATATAGCATCATTGCCATGCTTGTGTTGGGGAACGCAGTAATTTAAAAACATTTCCTACGCACACGCAAGATCGTGGTGATGCATAGCAACAAGAGGGGAGAGTGTTGTCTACGTACCCACGCAGACCGACTGCGGAAGCGTTGACGCAACGTAGAGGAAGTAGTCGTACGTCTTCCCGATCCGACCGATCCAAGCACCGTTACTCCGGCACCTCCGAGTTCTTAGCACACGTACAACTCGATGACGATCCCCGGGCTCCGATCCAGCAAAGCGTTGGGGAGGAGTTCCGTCAGCACGACGGTGTGGTGACGATCTTGATGTTCTACTATCGCAGGGCTTCGCCTAAGCACCGCTACAATATGATCGAGGTGGAATATGGTGGCAGGGGGCACCGCACACGGCTAAGGAACGATCTCAAGGATCAACTTTGTGTGTCTAGGGGTGTCCCCTGCCTCTGTATATAAAGGAGCCAAGGGGAGGGGGCCGGCCGGCCAAGGAGGGCGCGCCAAGGGAGTCCTACTCCCTCTGGGAGTAGGATTCCCCCCCCCCCCAATCCTAGTTGGAATAGGACTCCTTGAGGGGGGGAAAGAGAGAGAGGGGGGCCGACCACCTCTCCTAGTCCTAATAGGACTAGGGAAGGGGGGAGGCGTGCGGACACCTTGGGCTGCCCCTTTCTCCTTTCCACTAAAGCCCACTAAGGCCAATATAGCTCCCGGGGGGTTCCGGTAACCTCCCGGTACTCCGGTAAAATCTCGATTTCACCCAGAACACTTCCGATATCCAAACATAGGCTTCCAATATATCAATCTTTATGTATTGACCATTTCGAGACTCCTCGTCATGTCCGTGATCACATCCGGGACTCCGAACTAACTTTGTTACATCAAAATGCATAAACTCATAATAACTGTCATCGTAACGTTAAGCGTGCGGACCCTACGGTTCGAGAACAATGTAGACATGACCGAGACACGTCTCCGGTCAATAACCAATAGCGGGACCTGGATGCCCATATTGGCTCCTACATATTCTACGAAGATCTTTATCGTTCAGACCGCATAACAACATATGTTGTTCCCTTTGTCATCGGTATGTTACTTGCCCGAGATTCGATCATCGATATCCAATACCTAGTTCAATCTCGTTACCGGCAAGTCTCTTTACTCGTTACTTAATACATCATCTCACAACTAACATATTAGTTGTAATGCTTGCAAGGCTTATGTGATGTGCATTACCGAGAGGGCCCAGAGATACCTCTCCGACAATCGGAGTGACAAATCCTAATCTCGAAATACGCCAACCCAACATCTACCTTTGGAGACACCTGTAGAGCTCCTTTATAATCACCCAGTTACGTTGTGATGTTTGGTAGCACACAAAGCGTTCCTCCGGTAAATGGGAGTTGCATAATCTCATAGTCATAGGAACATGTATAAGTCATGAAGAAAGCAATAGCAACATACTAAACGATCGGGTGCTAAGCTAATGAAATGGGTCATGTCAATCAGATCATTTAACTAATGATGTGACCTCATTAATCAAATAACAACACCTTGTTCATGGTTAGGAAACATAACCATCTTTGATTAACGAGCTAGTCAAGTAGAGGCATACTAGTGACACTAAGTTTGTCTATGTATTCACACATGTATTATGTTTCCGGTTAATACAATTCTAGCATGAATAATAAACATTTATCATGATATAAGGAAATAAATAATAACTTTATTATTGCCTCTAGGGCATATTTCCTTCAGTCTCCCACTTGCACTAGAGTCAATAATCTAGATTACACAGTAATGATTCTAACACCCATGGAGCCTTGGTGCTGATCGTGTTTTGCTCGTGGAAGAGGCTTAGTCAACGGGTCTGCAACATTCAGATCCGTATGTATATTGCAAATCTCAATGTCTCCCACCTGGACTAGATCCCGGATGGAATTGAAGCGTCTTTTGATGTGCTTGGTCCTCTTGTGAAATCTGGATTCCTTTGCCAAGGCAATTGCACCAGTATTGTCACAAAAGATTTTCATTGGACCCGATGCACTAGGTATGACACCTAGATCGGATATGAACTCCTTCATCCAGACTCCTTCGTTCGCTGCTTCCGAAGCAGCTATGTATTCCGCTTCACATGTATATCCCGCTACGACTCTTTGTTTAGAACTGCACCAACTGATAGCTCCACCGTTTAATGTAAACACGTATCCGGTTTGCGATTTAGAATCGTCCGGATCAGTGTCAAAGCTTGCATCAACATAACCTTTTACGGTGAGCTCTTTGTCACCTCCATATACAAGAAACATATCCTTAGTCCTTTTCAGGTATTTCAGGATGTTCTTGACCGCTGTCCAGTGATCCACTCCTGGATTACTTTGGTACCTCCCTGCTAAACTTATAGCAAGGCACACATCAGGTCTGGTACACAGCATTGCATACATGATAGAGCCTATGGCTGAAGCATAGGGAACATCTTTCATTTTCTCTCTATCTTCTGCAGTGGTCGGGCATTGAGTCTTACTCAACTTCACACCTTGTAACACAGGCAAGAACCCTTTCTTTGCTTGATCCATTTTGAACTTCTTCGAAACTTTGTCAAGGTATGTGCTTTGTGAAAGTCCAATTAAGCGTCTTGATCTATCTCTATAGATCTTAATGCCTAATATGTAAGCAGCTTCACCGAGGTCTTTCATTGAAAAACTTTTATTCAAGTATCCCTTTATGCTATCCAGAAATTCTATATCATTTCCAATTAGTAATATGTCATCCACATATAATATCAGAAATGCTACAGAGCTCCCACTCACTTTCTTGTAAATACAGGCTTCTCCAAAAGTCTGTATAAAACCAAATGCTTTGATCACACTATCAAAGCGTTTATTCCAACTCCGAGAGGCTTGCACCAGTCCATAAATGGATCGCTGGAGCTTGCACACTTTGTTAGCTCCCTTTGGATCGACAAAACCTTCTGGTTGCATCATATACAACTCTTCTTCCAGAAATCCATTCAGGAATGCAGTTTTGACATCCATCTGCCAAATTTCATAATCATAAAATGCGGCAATTTCTAACATGATTCGGACAGACTTAAGCATCGCTATGGGTGAGAAGGTCTCATCGTAGTCAATCCCTTGAACTTGCCGAAAACCTTTTGCGACAAGTCGAGCTTTGTAGATAGTAACATTACCATCAGCGTCAGTCTTCTTCTTGAAGATCCATTTATTCTCAATTGCTTGCCGACCATCGGGCAAGTCAACCAAAGTCCATACTTTGTTCTCATACATGGATCCCATCTCAGATTTCATGGCTTCAAGCCACTTTGTGGAATCTGGGCTCACCATCGCTTCTTCATAGTTCGTAGGTTCATCATGATCTAGCAGCATGATTTCTAGAACAGGATTACCGTACCACTCCGGTGCGGATCTCGCTCTGGTTGATCTACGAGGTTCAGTAGTATCTTGTCCTGAAGTTTCATGATCATCATCATTAGCTTCCTCACTAATTGGTATAGGTGTCGCAGAAACAGTTTTCTGTGATGTACTACTTTCCAATAAGGGAGCAGGTACAGTTACCTCGTCAAGTTCTACTTTCCTCCCACTCACTTCTTTCGAGAGAAACTCCTTCTCTAGAAAGGATCCATTCTTAGTAACGAATGTCTTGCCTTCGGATCTATGATAGAAGGTGTACCCAACAGTCTCCTTTGGGTATCCTATGAAGACACATTTCTCCGATTTGGTTTCGAGCTTATCAGGTTGAAGCTTTTTCACATAAGCATCGCAGCCCCAAACTTTAAGAAACGACAACTTTGGTTTCTTGCCAAACCACAGTTCATAAGGCGTCGTCTCAACGGATTTTGATGGTGCCCTATTTAACGTGAATGCGGCCGTCTCTAAAGCATAACCCCAAAACGATAGCGGTAAATCAGTAAGAGACATCATAGATCGCACCATACCTAGTAAAGTACGATTACGACATTCGGAAACACCATTACGCTGTGGTGTTCCGGGTGGCGTGAGTTGCGAAACTATTCCACAATTTTTCAAATGTACACCAAACTCGTAAATCAAATATTCTCCTCCACGATCAGATCGTAGAAACTTTATTTTCTTGTTACGATGATTTTCAACTTCACTCTGAAATTCTTTGAACTTTTCAAATGTTTCAGACTTATGTTTCATTAAGTAGATATACCCATATCTGCTTAAGTCATCTGTGAAGGTGAGAAAATAACGATATCCGCCACGAGCCTCAATATTCATCGGACCACATACATCTGTATGTATGATTTCCAACAAATCTGTTGCTCTCTCCATAGTACCGGAGAACGGTGTTTTAGTCATCTTGCCCATGAGGCACGGTTCGCAAGTACCAAGTGATTCATAATCAAGTGGTTCCAAAAGTCCATCAGTATGGAGTTTCTTCATGCGCTTTACACCGATATGACCTAAACGGTAGTGCCACAAATAAGTTGCACTATCATTATCAACTCTGCATCTTTTGGCTTCAACATTATGAATATGTGTATTACTACTATCGAGATTCAATAAGAATAGACCACTCTTCAAGGGTGCATGACCATAAAAGATATTACTCATATAAATAGAACAACCATTATTCTCTGATTTAAATGAATAACCGTCTCGCATTAAACAAGATCCAGATATAATGTTCATGCTCAATGCTGGCACCAAATAACAATTATTTAGGTCTAATACTAATCCCGAAGGTAGATGTAGAGGTAGCGTGCCGACCACGATCACATCGACTTTGGAACCGTTTCCCACGCGCATCATCACATCATCCTTCGCCAGTGTTCGCTTAATCCGTAGTCCCTGTTTCGAGTTGCAAATATTAGCAACAGAACCAGTATCAAATACCCAGGTGCTACTGCGAGCTCTAGTAAGGTACACATCAATAACATGTATATCACATATACCTTTGTTCACCTTGCCATCCTTCTTATCCGCCAAATACTTGGGGCAGTTCCGCTTCCAGTGACCAGTCTGCTTGCAGTAGAAGCACTCAGTTTCAGGCTTAGGTCCAGACTTGGGTTTCTTCTCCTGAGCAGCAACTTGCTTGCTGTTCTTTTTGAAGTTCCCCTTCTTCTTCCCTTTGCCCTTTTTCTTGAAACTAGTGGTCTTGTTAACCATCAACACTTGATGCTCCTTCTTGATTTCTACCTCCGCAGCTTTCAGCATTGCGAAGAGCTCGGGAATAGTCTTGTTCATCCCTTGCATATTATAGTTCATCATGAAGCTCTTGTATCTTGGTGGCAGTGATTGGAGAATTCTGTCAATGACGCAATCATCTGGAAGATTAACTCCCATCTGAATCAAGTGATTATTATACCCAGACATTTTGAGTATATGCTCACTGACAGAACTGTTCTCCTTCATCTTGCAGCTATAGAACTTATTGGAGACTTCATATATCTCAATCCGGGCATTTGCTTGAAATATTAACTTCAACTCCTGGAACATCTCATATGCTCCATGACGTTCAAAACGTCGTTGAAGTCCCGATTCTAAGCCGTAAAGCATGGCACACTGAACTATCGAGTAGTCATCAGCTTTGCTCTGCCAGACGTTCATAACATCTGGTGTTGCTCCAGCAGCAGGCCTGGCACCCAGCGGTGCTTCCAGGACGTAATTCTTCTGAGCAGCAATGAGGATAATCCTCAAGTTACGAACCCAGCCCGTGTAATTGCTACCATCATCTTTCAACTTTGCTTTCTCAAGGAACGCATTAAAATTCGATGGAACAACAGCACGAGCCATCTATCTACAATGAACATAAACAAGCAAGATACTATCAGGTACTAAGTTCATGATAAGTTTAAGTTCAATTAATCAAATTACTTAAGAACTCCCACTTAGATAGACATCCCTCTAATCCTCTAAGTGATCACGTGATCCAAATCAACTAAACCATAACCGATCATCACGTGAGATGGAGTAGTTTTCAATGGTGAACATTGTTATGTTGATCATATCTACTATATGATTCACGCTCGACCTTTCGGTCTCTGTGTTCCGAGGCCATATCTGCATATGCTAGGCTCGTCAAGTTTAACCTGAGTATTCTGCGTGTGCAAAACTGGCTTGCACCCGTTGTAGATGGACGTAGAGCTTATCACACCCGATCATCACGTGGTGTCTGGGCACGACGAACTTTGGCAACGGTGCATACTCAGGGAGAACACTTCTTGATAATTTAGTGAGAGATCATCTTATAATGCCACCGTCAATCAAAGCAAGATAAGATGCATAAAAAGATAAACATCACATGCAATCAATATAAGTGATATGATATGGCCATCATCATCTTGTGCTTGTGATCTCCATCTCCTGAGCACCGTCATGATCACCATCGTCACCGGCGCGACACCTTGATCTCCATCGTAGCATCGTTGTCGTCTCGCCAATCTTATGCTTCCACGACTATCGCTACCGCTTAGTGATAAAGTAAAGCATTACATCGCGATTGCATTGCATACAATAAAGCGACAACCATATGGCTCCTGCCAGTTGCCGATAACTCGGTTACAAAACATGATCATCTCATACAATAAAATTCAGCATCATGCCTTGACCATATCACATCACAACATGCCCTGCAAAAACAAGTTAGACGTCCTCTACTTTGTTGTTGCAAGTTTTACGTGGCTGCTACGGGCTTAAGCAAGAACCAATCTCACCTACGCATCAAAACCACAACGATAGTTTGTCAAATAGACTTCGTTTTAACCTTCACAAGGACCGGGCGTAGCCACACTTGGTTCAACTAAAGTTGGAGAGACTGTCGCCCGCAAGACACCTATGTGCAAAGCACGTCGAGAGAACCGGTCTCGCGTAAGCGTACGCGTAATGTCGGTCCGGGTCGTCTCGTCCAACAATACCGCCGAACCAAAGTATGACATGCTGGTAGGCAGTATGACTTATATCGCCCGCAACTCACTTGTGTTCTACTCGTGCATATAACATCAAACCATAAAACCTAGGCTCTGATACCACTGTTGGGGAACGCAGTAATTTCAAAAAAATTCCTACGCACACGCAAGATCATGGTGATGCATAGCAACGAGAGGGGAGAATGTTGTCTACGTACCCACGCAGACCGACTGCGGAAGCGTTGACGCAACGTAGAGGAAGTAGTCGTACGTCTTCCTGATCCGACCGATCCAAGCACCGTTACTCCGGCACCTCCGAGTTCTTAGCACACATACAGCTCAATGACGATCCCCGGGCTCCGATCCAGCAAAGCGTCGGGGAGGAGTTCCGTCAGCACGACGGCGTGGTGACGATCTTGATGTTCTACTGTCGTAGGGCTTCGCCTAAGCACCGCTACAATATGATCGAGGTGGAATATGGTGGCAGGGGGCACCGCACACGGCTAAGGAACGATCTCAAGGATCAACTTTGTGTGTCTAGGGGTGTCCCCTGCCTCTGTATATAAAGGAGCCAAGGGGAGGGGGCCGGCCGGCCAAGGAGGGCGCACCAAGGGAGTCCTACTCCCTCTGGGAGTAGGATTCCCCCCCCCCAATCCTAGTTGGAATAGGACTCCTTGAGGGGGGGAAGAGAGAGGGGGGCCGGCCACCTCTCCTAGTCCTAATAGGACTAGGGAAGGGGGGAGGCGCGCGGCCACCTTGGGCTGCCCCTTTCTCCTTTCCACTAAAGCCCACTAAGGCCCATATAGCTCCCGGGGGGTTCCGGTAACCTCCCGGTACTCCGGTAAAATCTTGATTTCACCCGGAACACTTCTGATATCCAAACATAGGCTTCCAATATATCAATCTTTATGTCTCGACCATTTCGAGACTCCTCGTCATGTCCGTGATCACATCCGGGACTCCGAACTAACTTCGGTACATCAAAATGCATAAACTCATAATAACTGTCATCGTAACATTAAGCGTGCAGACCCTACGGTTCGAGAACAATGTAGACATGACCGAGACACGTCTCCGGTCAATAACCAATAGCGGGACCTGGATGCCCATATTGGCTCCTACATATTCTACGAAGATCTTTATCGGTCAGACCGCATAACAACATACGTTGTTCCCTTTGTCATCGGTATGTTACTTGCCCGAGATTCGATCGTCGGTATCCAATACCTAGTTCAATCTCGTTACCGGCAAGTCTCTTTACTCGTTCCATAATGCATCATCTCACAACTAACATATTAGTTGTAATGCTTGCAAGGCTTATGTGTTGTGCATTACCGAGAGGGCCCAGAGATACCTCTCCGACAATCGGAGTGACAAATCCTAATCTCGAAATACGCCAACCCAACATCTACCTTTGGAGACACCTGTAGAGCTCCTTTATAATCACCCAGTTATGTTGTGACGTTTGGTAGCACATAAAGCGTTCCTCCGGTAAACGGGAGTTGCATAATCTCATAGTCATAGGAACATGTATAAGTCATGAAGAAAGCAATAGCAACATACTAAACGATCGGGTGCTAAGCTAATGAAATGGGTCATGTCAATCAGATCATTCAACTAATGATGTGACCTCGTTAATCAAATAACAACACCTTGTTCATGGTTAGGAAATATAACCATCTTTGATTAACGAGCTAGTCAAGTAGAGGCATACTAGTGACACTAAGTTTGTCTATGTATTCACACATGTATTACGTTTCCGGTTAATACAATTCTAGCATGAATAATAAACATTTATCATGATATAAGGAAATAAATAATAACTTTATTATTGCCTCTAGGGCATATTTCCTTCAGCTTGGACTTTGGAAACCCAGTCACGAAGTCCATCTCAATGTGGTCAAACTTCCATTCTGGAATGGCAAGAGGTTGGAGGAGACCCGCTGGCCTTTGGTGTTCTGCCTTCACTCTTCTGCAGACATCACACTCATTCACGAACTGAGCAATCTCGCGCTTCATTCGAGTCCACCAATAAGCCTGCTTGAGGTCCTGATACATCTTCGTACTCCCAGGGTGGATGGAGAGGAGTGAATTTTGAGCCTCGTTCATGATCACTTTACGAAGTTCACCTTTGGGCACAACAATATGATCCTCGAAGAAGAGAGTATCCTTGTCATCAAGGCGGTAGCACTTGTACTTGGGTTGACTCTTGGCAATCCCAATCTTCACCTTTTTCACCATAGCATCAAGAAGCTGGGCTTGGCGAATTTGGTCTTCCAAGGTAGGAGAGACTTGAAGGTTGGCGAGGAAACCTTGAGGAACAACTTGCAGATTGAGTTTGCGGAAAGTTTCACAAAGCTCGGGTTGATGAGGCTTGAGAATCAGACTGTTGCAATAAGACTTCCTGCTCAATGCGTCAGCAATCACATTGGCCTTGCCTAGAGTATACTCGATACTCGGATTATACTCTTGAATCATTTTGACCCATCGAGTCTGCCTGAGGTCGAGATTAGGCTGAGTGAAGATGTACTTGAGACTCTTGTGGTCAGTGAAGATGTCCACTTTTCTTCCCAATAAGAGATGTCTCCAAGTCAAAAGAGCATGCACAACTGCTGCCAACTCGAGGTCATGAGTGGGGTAGTTCTTCTCGTTGGGCTTCAACTGGCGAGAGGTATAAGCCACAACTTTCTTCTCTTGCATCAACACTGCACCAAGACCTTGGAGAGAGGCATCGCAGAAGACCTCGAACGGTTTGGATTCATCGGGAGGAGTCAGAACTGGAGCAGTGACCAATTTCTCTTTCAAAGTGTTGAAAGCGATGTCACATTCCGGAGACCAAATGTACTTGACGTGCTTCTGGAGAAGATTTGAGAGAGGCTTTGTGATCTTTGAAAAGTTCTCAACGAACCTTCGACAGTAGCTTGCGAGACCGAGGAAGATACGGAGTTGCTTCACGTTCTGAGGTGGTTCCCAATTCACAATTGCAGACACCTTCTCAGGATTCATCGCAATGCCCTTGGCAGAGATGATATGCCCAAGATAAAGAACCTCATCGAGCCAAAATTCGCACTTTGAGAACTTGGCGTAGAACTGATGTTCCCTAAGCTTATTGAGCACCAAACGCAAGTGCTTGGCATGATCTTCCTTGTTCTTCAAAAAGACCAGAATGTCGTCGAGATAGACCAAAATGAAGTCATTGGTGTAGGCGTTGAAGATGAAGTTCATCATGCGAGAGAAAGTCGGAGGAGCGTTGACGAGGCCAAAAGACATGACAGTGTATTCATATGAATCATAGCTTGTCCTGAAAGCCGTCTTGGGAATATCTTGCTCACGGATTCGAATCTGATGATAACCCATACGGAGATCAAGCTTGGAGAATACTTGGGCACCTTTGAGTTGTTCGAACAGCTCGTTGATGTTGGGAAGTGGGTACTTGTTCTTGATAGTCTTCTTGTTCAATGGACGGTAGTCAACACAAAGTCGGTCCGTTCCATCCTTCTTCTTCACAAAGAGTACTCCACAACCCCACGGAGAGGAACTAGGTCGGATGAGACCCATACGCTCTTGAATATCGAGTTGCTTCTTCAGCTCCTTCAACTCTTCAGGTCTGAGCTTGTAAGGACGCCTGCAAACGGGTTCCGTGCCAGGCTGAAGATCGATGACAAATTCAACTGGCCGGTGCGGAGGCATTCCTGGAAGATCTTCTGGAAAGACGTCTTGATATTCGCAAACGACTGGAATTTGAGAGATGGCATCCATTTCACCCTTCTCATTGAGAGAAAACAGACGAATGTTATTATCCCGAGCGGCAAAGACAATAACATCCTCAGACGAATGAGTCAATTGAATCTGCCTGGCTGCACAATCAAGCTGAACCTTGTGCTTAGAAAGCCAGTCCATTCCAAGAATATGATCAATATCCGAGTTACCAAGGACCATTGGAGAAGCCAGAAACTTGAAATCACCCATCGAGATAGAAATATCCGGAATCTCATAGTTAGCGAGCAAACATCTACCCAGAGAGACAACTGCTAATGGTTTATGCATGACTTGAGCATACCACCCATGCTTAGATGCAAAAGGTCTCGAGATGAAACAATGCGATGCACCAGTGTCAAAAAGAACTTTTGCAGGAACATCGTTAATAGGAAGGTTACCCATGATGACATCTGACGAGTCCTCTGCCTGAGCTGCATTCACCATGTTGACCTTGGCGTACTTGGGGTTATGCTTGACCACAGCTGTACTTGCCGATCTCACAGGAGGAGGAGGAGGGAGACGCCTCTGGTTGAAACATTTGTTGGCATAGTGACCCTTCTATTGGCACTTGTTGCACGTGACCTCTGAAAGCGGACGGTGATACAGAGCACTCGATCTTGGAGCTTGAGACAAAGTCTTGTTCTGAAAGCCAGGGTTGGGTGGGTGGGAAGATCCACTGCCACCTTTGCTCTTCTGATACGGCTGACGGAACGGAGGAGGAGGAAGCCAATACTTCTGCTGCTTGGCCACTTGAGTAGAGGAAGAAGGAGTAGCATCTCTGACTCGCTTCTTGGAAGCATCACACCTCAGTTGAGCAGCCTCTTGCTTCAATGCCATGTTGTAGAACTCATCATACCTCAAGGTATCAAAGAGAACAAGAGCTAGCTGGATTTCTTCTCTGAGACCACCCCTGAACTGGTATATCATGCTCTTCTCGTTAGGGACGTCCTGCTTAGCAAAGCGGGCAAGCTTCTGAAACAACTTGTTGTAGTCATAGACAGACATAGAACCTTGCTTCAGGTTGCGGAATTCCTCACGCTTGCTTTCAACCACGCTCTGAGGAATATGATGATCTTTGAAGTCTTGACGGAATTCATCCCAGGTAATCACACGGCCTCCTCTGGAATCCTTGTACTGCTGGAACCATTCTGCAGCTTGGTCTTTGAGTTGGAAGGAAGCGAACTTGACAAAGTCCTCAGGCCTGACGTTACTGCACTCGAAATGCTTGCATAAGTCCACGAGCCAATCGTCAGCATCAGTTGCCTCAACACAATTGATGAAGGTCTTTGGCTGGTTAGCAAGGAACTGGTTGAGTGTAGCAAAGTGATTCTGATTGTTGCCTTGGTTGCCTTGGTTCGCTTGGTTGCGCTCTTGGAGAATTTGCATGATCAACTGCGTGTTTGCATTGGTAGCGGCCATCACAGCTTGCCATGCCTCTGGAGGAGGGGGAGGTGGTGGCGGATCCTGATTCTGATTCTGACTGTTGCCCTTAGCGGGAGCCATCCTGAAGAGGGTGATATCCGTTAGCACATTAACAGATAAAATTGAAGCTGAATCAAGCGGGTTGAAATTGCAACATATAGTCTTCCCATCCGAACATAAGAACGAATGCATTCCACTTGAAATGGTCACATATCCATAAATTGAGAAGCCACTTAGAATTTAGGTACAAGAATAAATCAACAAGGTACGGAACAAGAACGAATACTCGGTAAGAAATCGCAATCTCAAACCAAATATCCGTGGAAGAAGAGCTAGAGCTACAAGAATTCCCACCTATGAAATTCTCGAACCTTTCCGGTTATGCAATCGGGTGTTGGGGATACAGGGGAAGCATAATATCTCACCCAAATCTAACAAATCCTACATCCAGCTGTATCCATCCTTCAACACATAACCGAGAAAAACTTCGGCAACCATCTACCTCAACCTTCGAAAAGCATCCGTTATACAAGTTATGGCAATACTCCCGAACTCCCTCCCCGGTACTGGGTGGCATCGAGGTTATCTCACCAACAACTGCATAAAGAGATTTTCAATGTCGGCGTACTAAACTCAGGTATTCCAGAACTGCAACGATAAAATTGTGACGACAACACCTCGGAGCTCAACTCCCCGGGACACTGCCACAACCCCTAAATGACAGGAGGCACCAAGAACAATGTTCTCGTCACAAATCCATCGGAATGATTCCAAGATACCCGCATGATCCTAAATTTTTTTTAGTGAAATCTGAGAAGAGAAGAGTCAAAACTCTATGTCAGGATGCCTTACCAGAGCGACGAAGGGACTGGGGAGTAAAAAGAATTCCTAAACTCTCCGATATATAATTCCTAAAATACTCAAAACATTTTTCTAGACTCAACAATGGCTGCTAAAAACGATCAATCAGTGGGGGCTCCTAAGGTCGGGGAAGGCTCTGATTACCAACTTGTAACGCCCTCGATCCGGCTATATCTCCTACGTGTCGAAGCACGACTTAGAGGCATAACCGCATTGAAAGCAATGTCGCAAGTAAGGAAATCTTCACAACATCCCATGTAATATAGATAATAAAAGGGGAAGGTACATAGTTGGCTTACACTCGCCACGTCAAACAAAGTACATAAATAGCATTACATCATCCAATCACTCATGGCCCGACTACGGTGCCAAAATAAAAGATCAACCCAACATGCGACACGGTCCCGATCGCCCCAACTGGGCACCACTACTGATCATCAGGGAAAGACACATAGTAACGGCGTGAGTCCTCGTCGAACTCCCACTTGAGCTCAAGCGCGTCATCTGGAACGGAGTCATCAGGCCCTGCATCTGGTTTGGAAGTAATCTGTGAGCCACAGGGACTCAGCAATCTCGCACCCTCACGATCAAGACTATTTAAGCTTATAGGTAAGGCAAGGTAATATGTGGAGCTGCAGTAAGCGACTAGCATATATGGTGGCTAACCTGTTCGCAAAAGAGAGCGAGAAGAGAAGGCAAAGCGCGAACGAAGAACTAGAGAAACATCCTGCGACAAGCATTACTCCAACACCGTGTTCACTTCCCGGACCCCGCCGAGAAGAGACCATCACGGTAACTCACACAGTTGATTCATTTTAATTAAATTAGGGTTTAAGTTATCTACAACCGGACATTAACAAATTCCCATCTGCCCATAACCGCGGGCACGGCTTTCGAAAGTTCAAATCCCTGCAGGGGAGTCCCAACTTAGCCCATGACAAGCTCTCACAGTCAACAAAGGATAAACCTTCTCCCGAGACATTCTGATCAGACTCGGTATCCCGGTTCTACAAGACACTTCGTCAAGTTAAAACAAATCCAGCAACACCGACCGAATGTGCTAACAAATCCCGATAGGAGCTGCACATATCTTGTTCTCAGGGCACACTCAAATTGTCTAAACTTCCGGTAGGCTAGCCCAGAGTTGCCCCTGGTGGCCACCGGCGGCTGACGAGGTGGACCAACACTCAGAGGAGCAGTGGCCCAGGGGGGTTAAATAAGATGACCCTCGGGCTCCGAAAACCCAAGGGAAAAAGAGGCTAGGTGGCAAATGGTAAAACCAAGGTTGTGCATTACTGGAGGAGTTTTATTCAAGGCGAACTGTCAAGGGGTTCCCATTATCACCCAACCGCGTAAGGAACGCAAAATCCGGGAACATAACACCGATATGACGAAAAACTAGGGCGGCAAGAGTGGAACAAAACACTAGGCTAAAAGGCCAAGCCTTCCACCCTTTACCAAGTATATAGATGCATTAAGATAACAAGATAATATAATGATATCCCAACAAGAAAATAATGTTCCAACAAGGAACGGTCTCCAATCTTCACCTGCAACTAGCAACGCTATAAGACGGGCTGAGCAAAGCGGTAACATAGCCAATCAACGGTTTGCTAGGACATGGTCGGTTAGAGGTTTGACATGGCAATTTGGGAGGCATGATAAGCAAGTGGTAGGCATCGTAGCATAGGTATAGCAAAAGAGCGAGCATCTAGCAAAGCAAAGATAGAAGTGATTTTGAGGGTATGATCATCTTGCCTGCAAAGTTCTCAGAGTTGACTGGATCCTCGAAAGCAAACTCAACGGGCTCCTCATTAGCGAACTCGTCTCCCGGCTCTACCCAAACAAGAGAAACAAGCAAAAGGGACACAATCAACCACATGCGAAGCTCAAACAACATGATGCAAACATGGTATGCTATGCGGGATGCGATATGTTATGCATATGAAAGATTTGGCAAGGATTGACTGAACCTGGCCTCAACTTGGAAAACCAAGTGTGCGACTGGAAAGGTGAGGTGATTTCGGTTGAAATCGATATAAAGACCACTGAAATCGGAGAAACGGTTTGGAAATGGCAGGCGATTCAAATATGGCACCGGTCTGCGATATACAGCAAGTAGCCATCTAAATGCAACAAGACAAACATGATACAGCACCCAAGCATGGCAACAAAATACATGGCAGGGATCCATTCATGATGCTTAAAAAAAGATGAACACTGAGCTACGACCAATTTAACCATTAACAGGTTCAAACAAGCATGACAAAAGTGCAATTGGTCAACAGATTTCAGACTTAGTGAAATTAACACTTGTCTGGAATTCCAGATCAGGTAAATAGATTGCTACAGGAACTGAACATGGCAAAGCAAGGCATGACATGGAGCTACTCAAAGAGCTTAACAAAAGTCCCTTAGTTACCTTGAGCCAAAAGGGATCAGAAAATACAATTGCAAGCATGTGAACATGACAAAAACATAAACAAATTACAGACTTAGAGAAATTCCAGGACATGACAAAAACAGATTCAACATGGCATCTTTACAAGCTTGATTAGCTCACTACAAGGCATGTCATGGCATGGAACAAGTTCTAGCATGAAGTATACATGGAAATGAAGCTAACCAGGTGCTTAACCACCTCATAGCAAGATTGCATGAATAAACACCTAGAAGACAAAACAGCAACATGATGGAAAAAGACAGGTCCATGAACTTGCTCAAATGCAGAAACTAAGGCCACCACTGGATTCATTAGATTTTTCTACCCCAAAAACATATATAATATGTTGGGGTTGCTATAGAAAAATCAACACAAATGCAATAAGATGAATACTGCCTAAAAAGGAAATAGACAGAAAAGGAAAATGCCCAAAAATGGAAACGTCCCGATCTGGACTTACCAGATAAGGAAAAGGACCGAACTGGAAGGTCCCACAATGGCAAGCTGCCCAAATGGGTGTAAAACAGGGGGGTGTAGATGACAGGTGGGTCCGTGGGTCCCACTTGTCATGTGAGAGAAGGCTGTGCGAGTGTGCGGCTGGCCGGTGGGCCTGGCGAAAAGTGAGGCTGGCATGTGGGTCCGGCTTGAGGCCCACAAGGAGTGACGTAAGCGAGCGGGAGCAGGGGAAAAAACAGAGGAGGGGTCGGCGGCGACCGAGCATGGCGGGGGCTCGCCGGAGTTGCTCCGGTGGCCCTATGGGTCGGCGGAAGGGCGCAACAAGATCGCGGAAGGATCCTGCGCCCGCGCTTGGAACGCACGACGCCCAACAGCGACGGAAACGCTGCCGGCGACGAGGTCCAGACCGGGCGGCGATGAACTCGAACACGACGATCCGCGGTGTTAAACTAGCGACAACGCACACGGATCTACCCTACATGACACGGGGACACCGACGGACACGTGCAAAGATGCTAAGGAGGTCGGAGCACTCGTCGGAGACGAGTTCTGACGGCGGCGAGATCGGGCGCCCACGGCGGACGCGGTTAGAGCATGCAAACGAGGGGGGGAAATGGGGGCAGGGAGCAGCGCGTGCTCACCACAAGCACGGTGGTGCACTTGGCTTGGCGGAAGGTGGACGAAGACGGCGATGGCGACAGTCGAACACGTTCGGCGGCCGGAAACGAAGACGAGGAAGAAGAGGTCGCTGCAGGGGCTTCGGCTCCACGTAGTCGACGACGGGGACGTAGTCGACGAAGGGGAAGAAGAAGGACATGCTAGTCGGGGTAGAGATCGACGGAGAGCACGCCGGCGACGAGGACGCGCTCCCTGATGCATTCGGGACGGCGATGGCGCGATCGATCTGGTGTCTAAACCAACCAGGAAACGGCGGCAGAGGACGAGGAAAACCCTAGGCGAAGCAGGGGATGAGGAATTGGGGCTTAAAAGGGGCTAGAGTGAGCGGCGCGAGCTCATGCGCTCTCGTGCCCGCGGTCCCCATGGCGACGGCGAGAGGAGAGGGAAAAGGTGGGTGCGGGGAGCAGGGTAGGCGCTGACGGGCGGGGCCAAACTAGCCACGTGGAGAGAGACCAGCGGGGGTGCGGGCGCGCGCTAGTGAGAACAGGCAGAGAGAGAGGGTCCGAGCGGGCTGGCTGGCGCGCTGGGCTCACTGGCGCGGGGCTAACTGGGCCTGACTGGGAGGCTAAGGCCCAGTTGGTGCTGCTGCTCTGCTGCGCTTCTTCTTTACTAATTCCTTCAGGCAGAAAAAAAACAAAAGAAAAGCACAGGGGAGAAGGAGAGGAGTTTGAGTAGAATAAAAATATCCTGTTGATCCTGAATTTCTGAAGTATTTAATAAAATTGCTTTGGTAATTTTTAAAGGTAGAAAAATATTCCAAGTTTGAATTATAATTCAAACTTGAAGCATTTTTTGAACCCAACCAAAACCATTCTAAAAGAGGTGAAACTTGGCAAGGGGGTTCAAGGCATGGAGCTAGATTTATAGGGAGAAGATGAACATTTATGGAGCAGGGTAAGATGACACTTGCAAGCCCAGAAAAGAAAGAGAAGGAGAGGAGGTGATGAGGGGGGGATAAGATGAAACTAGGATCCCAAAGAACAAGCCTCAAATGCAGAAGCTCACAACATAAAGATGCACATGATGATGCCATGATGCAACAAGAGACATGAAAAGAAAAGAGAAAAAAAATGCATGACAAGAAAAAAAACAAAGACAAAACCCAAGCATGAATCTCATAACTTAAGGCTGGGAAAAGGCAGGAGTTGGAATACAATTGAGTTAGGTTACATCCGGGGTGTTACAGTCTCTTCCAAGACGGCGCCGCCTCCACCACCATCGGCCCCCACTCGCCCGACCACGTCGGCCCGCGGCGGGGAGTCATCCGCCACCTCCACGACCGCCCGGTCGGGGATCACCACCGCAGCCCGGCCTCCATGGCTGCACTCCATCGCCAGCGACGGCTCAAAGACCGTCGTCGCCACCATCGTGCCCTCCGGCATCTCGCGCCAAGCCGGCTCCGCATCGCCTCACGCCCATTCCGCCGCCGCGTCGGTCCAAGCTCGGACCGACGCCGCCTTCAGCTCCACCTCGGCCCGGTTCCTGTCCCGCCAGGCCACAGCTTCGGCGTCGTTCGGGTCCAGGCCGAGGTCCGAGTCGGCATGTTCCTCCACCTCGGCCTGGTCGGCGAGGTCGGACCGGCTCCTGCGGAACTCGGCCCCTTCGATGGCCGCGGCTTCCGCTGCCGCCCTCGCCAGCACAATTGGCGACCTAAAGAAGAAGAAAGAATGAGCGGAAAAGAAACAAGACTAGCTCAAGAAAAGAAAAAGCTAAGCACGAAGAAGAAATGAAGCTTACCCCACGAAGACCGGGACCAGGTTGGCCCCTCGTGCCCGCCACCGCACTTCTTCTTGGTCGGCCTCCCGGCCCCGGCCGGGTCCGCCGTGCGCTTCGGGGCCTGGGGTCACGGCGCGACGCTGTCTTTCCCATGCGGGCGGCTCGGCGCCGCCCCATGAGAGGACCCGGCTCAGCCCGCGTCGCTGCCTCCCCCGCCCAACACCGCTACACCAACAATTGGCGTCAGCATCGACCGTTCCGTGCCGCGGTCAGCAATTCAAGACACAAAGAAGAAAAAACATGAGACTTACCCGCGCGAGGCCCAGCGCCGGCGTCGGACTCGGCATCCTCCTCCTCGTCATGAGCCGCGGGCTCCTCTGGCACCACCGGCGCCACCTGTGATGAGGCCCTGGCGTAAGGATGTCGAATCGCGTTCAGAAGTACCACCCGCGTCACGTCAGGACGGACGAGAAGGTACACGGCAGCAAAGTAAGAAGACCAGACACTCACCTGCGGCGCCGGGTTCGACCTGTTGTACGGCGCCTTGCCGAACTCCCAGTCCTCCCAAAGGTTGGCCTTGGAGATGTCGTTCACACCGCGCGCGACCTGCGCCGCGGACAGCCGCATCGACCCCATGCGGTTGGGATCTTGAAGGCCGACCATCTCGCCGATGAGGCAGGAGCGCCCCTAAAGTGGTAGGACCCGGCACTTGATGAACGCGGCGAGGAGGTCGGTGCCGGTGAGCCCCTCCTGCGTCCTCATCACTGACACCCACTCGCAGAGATTGATGATCTCCTGTGATGGGCGCCTGGGCGAATAGCCCCAGTTCATCTTCGCCCGCGGCGGTGCGATGGCGAAGGCTGGAAGGTTGATGCGATCCGCGCCAACATTGCGGACGTAGAAGAAGGAGTTCTGCCACTTCTTGGCAGAATCCTCCAGTAGGATCTTGGGGAAATCCGCCCCCGACCGCTTCGAGATGACGGCGATGCCGCAGTCGGCGAACTCCCCGGCCGACGAGCCCTGCTGCTTCAAGGAGAAGAAGCGCGCCCAGCGGTCGATTGAAGGCTCGACCCCCAGGTACCCCTCGAAGAGGGTGACGAAGCCGGAGAGTTGGACGATGGGGCCGGCGCCAAGATGATGCAGCTGGAGCCCGAAGATCTCCAAGAACGCGCGGAATAAGGTGCTCGCCGGCAGCCCGAACCCGCACTCGAAGTGCGTGAGGAAGACCACGCGCTCCTGCCCCTTGGGCTGAGGCCTTTGCTCGCCCCGGGGTAGGCAGACGCTGATGTCCGTCTCCCGCGGCAGGCGCCGCGCTGCCCGGAGTTGGGTGATGTCCTCGGAGGTGACGCTCGAGCCCATCCAGGAGCCCGGCGGTAGCGACATGATCAAGGAAGAGGAGGAAGAAGGAGGATGGACGACTAAGAGATTCTGCTCGGAGCAGCGGGCGCCGCAGTGCGTCGGTTGCGAAGAGTGGAGCGAGAGCAAAGGGACAGGAGGGCGTGAGCGAGAATAATGTCCGCCGCCCCCTGCCCCCAATTTATAACCCTCAATTTGAACATGGGGAAATGGGGAAGTGGGATCGTCTGCACGCACCCGTTCCACTAACCCGTAATAAGTGCGCACGTACACGCGCAGTAACTGCCCGGGGAAGAGCAACCGGCCCCCGGACGCCGCAATAAATCCGCACGCTTGGGCCAAGGGCGCGCAATGGTGGGCCCCGGCCCGCCGCCCAGACCCGTCGCGCGCGTGGCCTGTCATGCCCCTCCGACTTCCAGGCACCACGTGGCGCCCGCACGAAGCCCAAGGGATTGCCCCAAGATTCGGCGCACTTCTCGGTCCCCGCCATGGCCGGGATGCCACGATCCAGTTTCCGAGAAAACCGGCACACAGTGGGTGTTGCCGGACCCGGCGCTCGCAAAATCCACCTTGCTTAAGGGGGAAAATGCGAAGGCCCACTCATCCAAAGATGGCGGACCTTCACAACTTCGGGGACTACTATCGGGGGGATGGACCCCGTGCAGGCAACGGAACCCGGATCCTCTTCAAAAATTACAGGGTTGGCACAACCCCTCAATACCGGCACACAAGCCGGCCAGACCAGCCGACCCGGCAAGACGCGTCGACTCGACCTCAACAACTAGCGCTAGACAGCCGAACCCGGCACGAGCAAAGCCTCCTCAACAAGCCAGCACCACCCGTGGCGTGCTACGCAATCCAGCCACGGGTCAACTCCCGTCCCATCCAGGCCGTATGATGGGACGAGACTTCAATCAATGATGACTGAGGCAACAATGCCCCGCCCATGCCTCTGGTCAGCGGGTACGTAGTGACAGTGCCCCTCACCTACCCACTGACCAAGGTCGGCGTGGCTACAGTGCCCCCGCCTTCACCACTGACAACAGCAAGCGGCGACTAGACGGAGAGCACTGTACACGACTCAACTCGGCCACGCCCTGACGATCGACAAGGCGGCGCACAGTCCTCCTAGGCATGCGGGGCCCGCACCTAGGGGAACCCAGCGAATCACAAGCCCTCAGCGGGGACCAGCCCGGGTCCCCGGACACCGACAATACGGACCCACCGACTTGTAACATTACCATCGTACCCCTGGGGGGTTGGACTATAAAACCCCCCAGGAGCCCTCGATCACGACAGACGACATAGGGAAGAGAACTCATTCCATCACACACACCAAGTTAGCAACACCCGAGGAGAGGGAACTGCCTAAGCCTTGGCCATTTTCCTTCCTCCTCCATACAGCTCCAGGAGCAACATTGTACTTATCAATCATATAACAACACTCGGCAGGACTAGGGGTATTATCTCTCTGGAGAGCCCCGAACCTGGGTATGTTCGGCATCCCGCGCCCGCTCATGCCAACCTCGCCTCTGGAGTCCACCAGCACCCTCGAGCCTCCTCCTCTCTTTAGCCATCCCTTGGCATCTGCCGTGCGCCCACCACGACAGTTACCCTGAGGGTTTTTAGAATATTTGGCAATTTATAGGGCGAAGAGGCGGTGCGGGAGGCCGCCGAGGTGGGCACAACCCACCAGGGCGCACCTGGTGGCCCAGGCGCGCCCTGGTGGGTTGTGCCCCCCTCGAAGCACCCCCAGGTGCTGCTCTGGCCCATTGGATGTCTTCTGGTTCATCAAAAATCCACAAAAAGTTTCGCGGTGTTTGGACTCTGTTTGATATTGATTTCCTGCGATGTAAAAAATAAGCAAAAAATAGCAACTGGCACTAGGCACTGGGTCAATAGGTTAGTCACAAAAAATGATATAAAGTTGCTATAAAACGATTGTAAAACATCCAAGAATTATAATATAACAGCATGAATACTTCATATATTATAGATACGGTGGATACGTATCAGCCGACAACAGCAACAACAACCACAAGAGGCAGGATTTCAGCAAAGCAGAGTTTACACAGTATCTATCCCCTCTAGTGTTTTGCAAACTACTCTTAAACAACTAAACCGAACAACACCAAATTTGGCAGACAAGTAAACACACGAGTTCTTGAGATCCCCTCAAAATTTCAGCTCAGTTGGACATTGTTTGCCTACTCAAAATATTCTTCTCCCAAAACTACTCTATTCTGAAAATGCAACAGTTAGAGCTGACAAAACCACTCTCAAATCGGATGCTCCACTGACTCAATACTCAAACCAGGTAACCAGATTGAAGTACCCAAAGTAAGGAATGAGTTCATAAAGTTTGGGGTCAATCGCAAGCTTGACACTGTCAGTCACATGCAACAAATCTGAACAGAACCTCCGCTTCTTCTTCTCTCTCTCTCTCTCTCTCAGGTTGTGTGTTCTCTCACTCTCATGAAAATGGCAGGGACCACCAGCAGGGGTGGAGTGGGTAGGGTTTTCTCCTTGCTCCCTTCACAAGGGAACACTCACAACCGTCGGATGTAAAATAGATCAACGGTTCATATGTATTGGAGTTGTGTGGGATGATGTTGGATTGCCAAGTGCCAACACACCTCCGACTTAGCCCGACATTGTATTGATTTAAGGTTTTAAGTATGAGACTAGCAAAAGGGCCTGTGCGTTACAACGGGAGAAAAAATATCATAACTTCCAATGGCTATGACTATATTTTGCTGCATCACCGAGATACACTATCACTCTCAATTTCATGAAATCATGAAAAAAAATTAAACTCGTGCACATATCTGAAATCGTGAACACTTCTAATTTTTTTTGAATTTCTAAAAACAAGAACATTTTTTGAATTCCTGAACTTTTTATACTATTTACAAACACTTTTTTAAAATTGTGAGCATTCTTTAAACAATTTTCTTAAATTGGCAAACATTTCTAGAATCAATGGATATTTATTGGAAATTCATGAACAAATTTTTTTTATTTACCAAACATTTTTTCATTTAATGAACGTTTTTTTAAATGCATGATTATTCTTTGAATCATCGAACATTTATAATGAAATTATTTTGTAAGTCACGAACAAGTTTTGAATTTTTAGGACAGTTTTTTGAATTGGCGAAATTTTGTTCAATTTCATTAACATTTCTTAATACACAAACTTGCTAAAAATCATTTTTTTTTATTTCCCAAACAATTGTTTTTAATTTGCGAACATTTCTTTTTCAATATGCGAATACTTTTTGAGTCCTCCTCATGAGTCGGTGATGGGTGCCAAAGACGGGCTTCTCCATGTCAGCACGATACATTGCCTGCCTATGATTCCACCCTTGTTTTAGTTTTGATCTTTTAAGCAATAAATTTCATACTTTCCACTAAATTCCATAGTTTATAATATTTTTTTGCATTTTCTCTGTAATGCCATTAAATAATTTACACCAAATTAAAAACTATGAACATTTTAAAAAAATCATTTGACCCTTCCTTCTATTTTATGCAATTGCATTTCCAAATTCCTTTTGAATCATAATTTTTGGACACTTCTAAAACCTAGTGCTACTTCAAACCCATTTGAATTAAACCTTGCACTGCCCACTTCTAATTTTCTTGGAACAAGCACGTTTTTGTGAGTCCAGGAAAAATAACACCTTACCAAAACACCATTCCTATCCCTCTATCCTTTTTATTCTTTCTCTTTTAAATTTAATAAATAGAATAAGAGGAGAGAGAGAGAGAGAGAGAGAGAGACCAACCTAGCAACTAACTCGGCCGGTCCATTTGCCCTAAGGCCCAGCCCAGTCGCACCTTCACCTAACCTGCCCGCGACCTGAATCCAAGGGACCTCCTATACGCCGCAGTCTGCCGCAAAGTGTCGTCGCTTCGCACAGGCGGCCTCCGGCTGGGCCGGCCCAGTACCACCAGCGGACTTGTACTGTAGCTCAAAAAAATATCAACTTTGTGGGGAATCTAACCAGGGATCTCGTGCTACAGACTAGGATCTGCGACCATCTGAGCTAGTGAGCTTTTCTACTTAGATAGCAGCGCCAATCTTTAATAACTAACACACAGGGCAAATCCGAATTATTTTTGGAATTTCGACTGCATTTTTTTAAGAAAAACTAAGAGTTTTCTGAAACAGAGATACCATTAAAATTTCAGAATGGTTTTTTATAAACTGAAATGTTTTTTTCAATCAGGAACAGTTTTTTTAAACCGGAACATTTTTTTCAAATTCCAAAACAAAACTAGGCAAATGCGAATAATTTAAACTCCCAACTAAAATTTGCAAGCATGAACTTTTTTTGAAATTTCTGAACAATTTTTGATAAGGGAACATTTTTTGAAACTTCAAAAAAGAAAACACAAACATTTTTTGAAACGGGAACATTTTTTTGAAAAGTTGTGAAATTTTGGAGCAGAAATCATTCTGAAGTTTTTTTGAAAGAACACAAACAATTTTTTGAATAAGCGAACATTTTTTAATTTTTTGAAAAATGATCGGCTCTGAATTTTTATCATTTTGTAGAAGCAAGAACATTTTTTAAAAATCACGAACATTTTTTAACAACCGAAGTTTTTTTGAAAATCATGAACTTTTTTCGAATTTATGAACAATTTTTAAAAAACGACCATTTTTTAAATTTTGAACTTTTTAAAAGGCAAGAACATTTTTCTAAATTTAAAAACAATTTTCGAACATGAACTTAGTTTTAAAAAGATAAAATAACCTTAAAAGGAAAAAAGAAAAAACTAACAGAAAATAAAAGGAGGAAAAAACAGAAACAAAAAACAATATAAAACAGAAAAAACAGTAAAAAAGGGTTCAGGGAACCTTCAGAAGGTTCCGAAAACCAGCTGGCTGTTGCGATTGTACGCTCAAAAACTGGGCCGGCCCATCGCGTCGCTGCTCGGTCGCTCGTGTATGGGAAGCGCGGGCAGTTTGACGCAAAGTGCGTCAAATAGGATTTCGCTGAGTCCAAAGTCAGCAGCCAGCGATTCAGCGAGCGTACCCGACCAGAAACGTAAGGTTTAAATGCGCGTGCGGCAGTAAGCATCAAAGTGATCCAGACAATCAAGGAAACAGCGACACCATTTTTAGCAGTCCAAGTTTCAACGCGTGGTGACAGGTTGAGTGGACATCCGGGCTGCTTGGCCATACCAGAGCGGACAAGAGAGCAGCGAGACGTATCCAAGCATCTTGCGGCGAGGTCGGAGATGACTGTACGTCTCCACGCGACCACGGGTGATCATGCACCGCAGGGATGTAGCCAGCCAGCGTTTGCCGGTCCACGGCACGTCATCAGTGACCAAGGTCCTGAATAGGACCCACATGATCAATTGACGATTCTTTGGGCCACGTTCTTCCTATTGGTCTAAGATAAGATCGGCAGTCGGAAATCACTGGCAATTTGACAACGAAATCATGCACATACATTATGCAGCACGTCTATGCTACCTGCTAAATCACTAATCTGTATTAAAATAAGTGGGCAAGCGACCTGCTTGACCCATCACCCATGGCGGGTGCACCCATATCATAAGAGCATAATAATCGGTGTCTATATAAGAGTGCTATACTAGTATAATATACTGCGCAACACAGGACGGCAGTTCACTCATCACAAGCTGCCAGTCTGTCTGTTAGTCGAACGATCAGTTCGTCCTAAGCAGATGAAAATGTCTCCGGAAAGACGAGGAGCGGAGGGCAAGGAAGAAGGATCGGGGATGGCTTCTGCTGCGCTCTCGGAGGCGGGGGCAGTCCAGCCAAGGAACAAGGGCAATTTCAAGTACGCCTTCACCTGCGCCCTCTGCGCTTCCATGGCCACCATCGTCCTTGGCTACGGTACACACATGCTTTGTTTCCTTCCCGTATGTCAGATAGAGTACGCATCTTCTTCTTCCTTGGGCCATGCATAACTCTGTTCCGACTGCCCAGACGTTGGGGTGATGAGCGGTGCGTCGCTGTACATCAAGAGGGACCTGCAGATCACGGACGTGCAGCTGGAGATCATGATGGGCATCCTCAGCGTGTACGCGCTCATCGGGTCCTTCCTCGGCGCGAGGACGTCCGACTGGGTCGGCCGCCGCGTCACCGTCGTCTTCGCGGCCGCCATCTTCACCACCGGCTCCTTGCTCATGGGCTTCGCGGTCAACTACGCCATGCTCATGGTCGGCCGCTTCGTCACCGGCATCGGCGTGGGCTACGCCATCATGGTCGCGCCCGTGTACACGGCCGAGGTGTCGCCCGCGTCGGCCCGCGGCTTCCTCACGTCTTTCACCGAGGTGTTCATCAATGTGGGCATCCTCCTTGGCTACGTCTCCAACTACGCCTTCGCGCGCCTCCCGCTCCACCTTAGCTGGCGCGTCATGCTCGGCATCGGCGCCGTCCCGTCCGCCCTGGTCGCGCTCATGGTGTTCGGCATGCCGGAGTCGCCCCGCTGGCTCGTCATGAAAGGCCGCCTCGCGGACGCCAGGGCCGTGCTGGCCAAGACCTCCGACACGCCTGAGGAGGCCGTGGAGCGCCTTGACCAGATCAAGGCTGCCGCCGGCATCCCTAGGGACCTTGACGGCGACGTGGTCGTCATGCATAAGACAAAAGGCGGCCAGGAGAAGCAGGTGTGGAAGGAGCTCATCTTTTCGCCGAACCCAGCCATGCGGCGCATACTGCTCGCGGCGCTCGGCATCCATTTCTTCCAGCAGGCGACGGGCTCCGACTCCGTCGTGCTGTACAGCCCACGCGTGTTCCAGAGCGCGGGCATCACCGGCGACAACCACCTGCTCGGGGCCACATGCGCCATGGGGGTCATGAAGACGCTCTTCATCCTGGTGGCCACGTTCCAGCTCGACCGCGTCGGCCGGCGGCCGCTGCTGCTGACCAGCACGGCCGGCATGCTCGCCTGTCTCATCGGCCTTGGGACGGGCCTCACCGTCGTGGGTCGGCACCCGGACGCCAAGGTCCCGTGGGCCATCGGCCTGTGCATCGTGTCCATCTTGGCATACGTGTCCTTCTTCTCCATCGGCCTCGGGCCCCTCACCAGCGTGTACACCTCGGAGGTCTTCCCGCTGCGGGTGCGCGCGCTGGGCTTCGCGCTCGGCGCGTCATGCAACCGCGTGACCAGCGCCGCGGTCTCCATGTCCTTCCTGTCCCTGTCCAAGGCCATCACCATCGGCGGCAGCTTCTTCCTGTACGCCGGCATCGCAGCGATAGGATGGATTTTCTTCTTCACCTTCATTCCGGAGACGCGTGGCCTGCCGCTCGAGGAGATAGGGAAGCTTTTCGGCATGACGGACACGGCCGTCGAAGCCCAAGACACGGCCACAAAAGACAAGGCGAAAGTGGTGGAGATGAACTAGTGAGCCAAAAGTCACCCAACTGTTGCTAATGTACCATAGAAGATGTATCTGATCAACGTGGTAATATACGTGTCACGGAATCGTGGTGCTCATTGATGGATTGTTTGGACAAAATTTCAAGAGAATTGTTTCAAGATTGGATCAATCGGGTAAACGTTGACATGACATCTCTTGGCCCGTTGATGCTGCTCAGCGTGTCATTGATATCCATTAGCACTTGCATTGCATGATGGATAGCTTTATCTGGTGGCATTTGGCATTTGTTCGGTTAAATCGTCCTTTCAATCTATATCTATATCTATATCTATTTATATCTATGTCTATATATCTTATCTCTACTAATAAAGCATGGAGTGCTTCCGTCGGTTCACCGTCACACCATTTTATAAAGATCCCCTATGTTCTCTGTAAATTAACCCACAATACACGTTTAAGTCACAACTAAACTGTTTTTAACATTTTCTTAAAAGATCCCCTGACATTTCAGGTAATAACCCGTCATTCATATTTAAGTCAGACGAATCTTTTTTAGTTTAACATTTCAGTTAATCAATCCGCAGCTTATTTAACACAAAATTATCCATATCCTTTAAACTGTAACTTCAAATTTAACATGTTATATATGAAATTTGATTAAAAAATGTGTAGAATCTAAATATGATACTCCCTCTGTCCGAAAATACTTGTCACTGAAATGGATGAAACGAATGTAGTTAGAACTAAAATATGTCTAGATACATCCATTTCTCCGACAAGTATTTCCGGATGGAGGGAGTACTATTTAGCTGTTAAATATCTCTAAAATATTGTTTTGGTGCAAACTTAATCTATAGTGCACGTTCCGTTTTTCTTTCATACCGGCGATGATCCAAATTGTAAATAAACACCTGTTAAAACCATATTGGGAGGAAAGGAAACATCGATAACCAAGCATGCACACCTCTGAGAAACCTCGCGAGGGAAAAACGCGCGCGCGCACGCGAGAGAGAGAGAGAGAGAGAGAGAGAGAGAGAGAGAGAGAGAGAGAGAGAGAGAGAGAGAGAGAGAGAGAGATGCCTTAGGACTGAGCACATTCAAATGTGTTTTCGTGCGTGAGCACTGAGGCCATCATCGGCAACACAAATGTGATGCCATGTGAAAAATAAAAGACATGAACCTATTAGGGACTTGAGTCATGATTATTGGTTTAAAAGCGTGTGTTATTTTCTCTCCTGTTGCAATGCACATAGTCTTTTGCTAGTCGGAATTAACATCGCAAAAAATTAACCGAAGACCAGACATTCGGTCGCTGAACCGAACAACCACGACCCTTGGACGTTGTTTCTTTTCTGGAGGTGTTGCTTTTGAAGAATCTTAATCGTAGGGCCGGTGGTACTTAAATCCTCAACGTTGGACTTGAGTTCCGGCGATGTTAGGTTGTGGTGGCTGCTGCTTGGCACTCTCTCGAACAACATCAACTGCTTGTGTAGAGTATGTGGGTGTCTTGGAGTGCGGTGTGCGGGTGGCGGCTTGCGACAGTGTTATTCTTCCCATGACAACTTGAATGAAGATGACATGTCACGACTTGGGGATGACCTTCGTCCGACGTGCCACAAAGACTTGGTTCCCTCGGCTTTGGCCGACCAACCTTCTTTGGTTTGAAGGAATTTCATAGAAATTCTAGAGGATAAGATTTTTATAGGATTTTTTCCTTTAGAGCCATTTGGTTCATAGGAATAGATTCCTATTCTTACATATGATTGGTTCCTATCCTCCACATTTCATAGGAAAATAAAAATTAGCCTAGACTCAATGAAAAAATTCCTTTGGTGTCAACCAAATGACATCTCGTTTTCTATTCCTACTCATGGGATTTGAGATACATGTCATCTCATTTCCTACAAAATTTCTATTCCTGCGATAATTCTATCCCATGAACCAAAAAAGGCCTTATTCGGCTAACAAAGCAGCGTAGTCTAAACTGGAGCTCTTCTAGATTTGGATGTGGAGGCTGCTCGCGTCTTTCTCTGCCGATGCCACAGTGACGGGCGACAATGAGTGATGATTAGGTTGGGCACTAAGGCACATGCATTTCCCAGGGCTTGAGTTGTAAAATAAATATTATTATAAGGGCATTCTGTGCAAATCTCCAACAAACAGAGTCCTCTACTTGTCTCTTGGAGTGATCATATGTGATATACGTAGTCATCGTAATTCTTTTATTTAATGGATGTGTGGTAATTCCTCTAAAAGAAGCGGTGAAGATTTCAATATATTAATGTGAGCAAATTTTAAAATTTCGATGTGAGTTTTTCTTCTCTCTCCCGCATGTTGAATATTAACATTGTAATTGTCACCCTATTTAAAACCGAATGTGTTGCTGAAAAGAAAAAAGGATTATTGCTACAGAAGACACATCTCAGTAAATAGCATGTCCGGTTCTTTGTTTTTGATACATCATTTATGTTGAATGATAATAGCTTGCGTACTTCGAAAAACACATTGTTGAGCTCAAAGATATTAATCAAATTTACTTTTTATGGACCGCATGTTTTTGGACATATTTTCCACGATGCTTTATAGTTTATTATCACCATCCATCATCCATCACTGCTCAGGATGGGAACGGGCCAACCGACCCTTGCCTTGGACCTGGCCCTCATGGCCTCAAGGCCAATTTATGAGGCCACGGGTCAGACCCATTTTCTAAAATGCCCATGGCCTTGCTGGCCCGATGGATATCTCGGGGCGGCTCAAATACTAGTTGTTATCTAGTATTGCAGGTAATCAAATATGTTGCAGCTACGGGAAAGAAGTCTTTTCAATTGTGTATCTGAGCGAGGAACAATAAAATTAACAAGCTGTATAAAAAAACATCTGCACAAGATCACCAACAGAAAATTCTTCCATAGTAGCAACATTCCGAAGCAAACTTTACAAGCACCTAATAGCAAGGATCAAGACTGTCAAATGATCCAACAAATTAGGACGTTCATTGCCTTTCTTCGTCATGTGCTCAAGGTTACTGACTATTACTCCCACATATTGCAGTGTAATCGCCATCTGTATTACCGTCTTACTCCATTTGATTTGTACGACCCACTGGAGTTTGAAAATTACATTGAACATGCAATAAGAATAACTAACACTTGTGAAAGCCCACACTATACCAAGATTTGAAGACTTTAATAGCCACTCTGCTAGAAACGAGATCTAGTAATAGTTGGACAAACATCGGGTTGAGGCATGACTGCATGTGGTACAGGCATGCAATCCTTCACCATCATTCTAGAGGGGTGGACAAACCTGACCATGTTGCAGAATAAAACGAAAGAAGATGTCAAAGTCGTTGCGCCAAATGCCAGCCAACTGTTTTCTTTGATTGACAAACGTACTACCAAGATCCAAAGAGAGCCAATAGATCTAGCAACACCTACCCTCATAGGCCCTATCTCTATGTCGGTTTAGACGTTGTCGAGGTAGGGGGGGGGGCTGAAAATAACTTATTTCAACGCGCCATCGCGTTTTACTACCTCACTGATGCCGCGGAGAACTAAATAAAGACCTACCAGAACTAAGAAAAATGAACGGGGCAGGTCCCACTCCTCTCACAGTGGACAATGCACAACCATCAGGAGATTGAGCCGGCGGCATGGAAAAGCCTTGGGGGTCGGCTAGGCTTGGGAAGATAAATTTGCTTGAATGGGCTAGCCTTTTCATTGCTATAGTGAACTCGTTCGGGCCTTCCACATGATCAACAAAAAGTGAACATTCTGTAACCACATGATATATTATTTGTGGCATTATGTGGCAAATTGCCGCTTTTTTGCACAGGGTTAGCGACTGACTGAACAACATTAGACCGGCCCATTGGTAGATACACAATGTACCACAAGAACCGGTTTTGGGAAGGTTCGTGGCCATCTTGGGAATCTTCTAAAAGGTTCCTCAACTGATTTCCTTTTTTTCTGTGTTTTCTTTTATTGGCTTTCCGAGTTTCTTTATTTTTTTGTTTTTCATGATTTAGGTTTCTTTTCAAATTCACAATTTTAAAAAAATGTTTGGGACTCTACAAAAAATATCCATAATTTAAAAATGTTCCCAATTTCAAATTGTTAGCTAATTTGAAAAAATATTTGTATTTTCAAAAGGTGTTCACAAAATTTTAAAATGGTTGTGTTTTGAAAAATGGCCATGTTTTCAAACAATCTTCGTGGAATTTCAAAATATGTTACCTTCCAAAAAAAATCACGGCTTCAAAGAATTTCGATTTTTCAAAAAAAAACAGACATTTGAAAATTGTTCCAAATTCAAAAAAATGAGTTTTCGGAAAACCATGTTTCCAAAAAAATACAAATACAAAATATGTTTGAATTTCAGAAATTGTTTGGAATTTCAAAAAAAAAATCCCGCTTCCGTAATTTGTTCACAAATTCAAAAAATGTTCCTAGTTTTTTAAATGGTAAATTTCAAAAAATGTTCTTGTTTCTGAAATTCTTCAGTATTTCAAAAAATGTTCACGTTATCAAAAAGTTCTGAAAATTAAACATTTTTGCGTTTTCGTAAAATGTTCCATTTTCAAAAAACTGTTAGAAATCAAAAGAAGACAAAACACAGGTTCGCTACATGGTCACTACAGTGCCGTCTCGCTACGATGCGTCTGCATGCGCTGCTGGCTGCAGACCTGCAGTGGGTCGGCCCGCGAAGCTTGTCTTTTGGGCGCGACGAGCGTCCAATAGGTAGGTGCTCCCCGTAACTAACCCTCAAAGAAAAAAAGGTGCTCCCCGTAACTACTTCCCTTAACACAATAAATCCATCACCAATTAGAAAAAAAAAACATAAATCCATCACAGCTATCGAAAACGAAGCCCGTGCATCATCACATGGCAGTGTCAAATATGACCAAACAAACTGCGTAAATTATCGTTGCACATGCATCGCCGCGAACATGCAAAAACTTAAAAAATATCAGATAATCTACTATAATCACTGTGCTGCACACTAGGCCTGTTTTGACTAGCTGGATACGCACGCTCAACCGGTCGAGCGCTATACCAGTAAAAAACTTGGCACAAGACCAGCTGGTTGCTTACGTTTGTTTCAAGATTTCAAGATTCCGATTCCCGTGATCAAGCCGATCAACTTCAATATTCGCTGCGGTGGCCAACCGCTACCGTTTTGTAACGAGGACACATGAATATATGCATAATGTAACCATGGCGTGCTGCCTGAAAGTACGTATGTACACCCACGTCTTTACAATACACATACTGATAGTTTTTTCTTACACATTTTCCGTGGCTCGCCTGACTCACTCGATCGGCAGGTAGATTCCTCGAACCACCGCCAGTTTTTCTCTCCTAACCAAAGCTCGCGTGCACTTGACCCATGCAGCGCGAGTACGAGACAAACGCCACGGAAGTAGCTAGGGCACACCTCTACAGTCTACTACAGTAGTCTAGTCCGGCGGCGATTAGCCTTGGCATTGGCACTGTCGGATTGCTCACAGCCTGCTACCCGGACAAAACGAGCCAAATCGCGAAAAATTAAACTTATAGCACATTTAAGAAGCCATTAACGTCTCGATCGAGCTGGAGCTTGCCGTCGCTCTCCGGCAGCACCGGCCGGATCAGCGAATCTTCCCACGCTACTTCGTCATCTATGTGGCAGTGTGGCAGCTAGCTAGCCGAGACGGACGGATACAGCGCAAGTCTTCGCATCGCGATCTGCCAACTTGCGTTCAGTTGGTGGCGGCCATTTCCACCTTCTTCTCCTTCCCGGCGTCGTCGTCGGCATCCGCGGCGCCCTGCTTGTGCGTGGCCGTGTGGCCGAACAGCGAGCTCATGTCCTCCAGCGTGCGGCCGCGGGTCTCCGGCAGGTAGGCGAAGAAGAACACCCAGGCGAACGAGGCGATGCCGGCGAAGAGGAAGAAGGCGCCGCCGATGGTCATGGCCTTGGACAGCGAAATGAAGGTCATGGAGATCACGCCGCTGGTCAGGCGGTTGACGGCCACGCCGAGGGAGCAGCCCAGCGCGCGCACGTGCAGCGGGAAGATCTCCGAGCTGTACACCCAAGTGATGGGGCCGAGGCCGATGGAGAAGAAGGCCACGTAGGCCATGATGCAGAAGATGCACAGGACGATGGCCCAGGTGATCTTCTCGTCCGGGTGGCGGCTGATGACGGTGAGCCCCGTCGCGAGGCCCACTAGGGAGACGATCACGCCGCCCGTGCTGCTCAGCAGAAGCGGCCGCCGGCCGATGCGGTCGAGGAGGAAGGTGGCCACCAGGATGAAGACTGTCTTGGTGGCCCCGACGGCCACGGTGGTGCCGAGGAGGCGGTTGTCGCCCGTGATGCCGGCGCTCTTGAAAACTCGCGGGCTGTAGAGCACGACGGCGTCGATGCCCGAAGACTGCTGGAAGAAGTGGATGCCGATTCCCGCGATGAGGATGTGGCGCATGGCTTTGGTCGGGGAAAGGATGAGGTCCTTCCACACGCGCTTCTCCTCGCTGCTTCCTTTGTTTTTGGGCACGGCGACCACGTCGCCGTCGAGGTCCAGAGGGATGCCGGCGGCAGTCTTGATGTCGGCGAGGCGCTCAGCGGCCTCCTCGGGCGTGTCGGAAGTCTTGGCAAGAACAACCTTGGCGTCCGCGAGACGGCCCTTCATGACGAGCCACCGGGGAGACTCGGGCATGCCGAGCACCATGAACGCGAGCAGGACGGACGGCACCGCGCCTATGCCGAGCATGATGCGCCAGCCGAGGTGGAGGGAGAGGCGGGCGAAGGCGAAGTTAGAGACATATCCGAGCAGGATGCCGAAGTTGATGAACACCTCCGGGAAGGAGGTGAGGAAGCCACGGGCAGACGCGGGGGACACCTCGGCCGTGTACACGGGCGCGATCATAAGAGCGTACCCCACGCCGATGCCGGCCACGAAGCGGCCGAACATGAGCATGGCGTAGTTGACGGAGAAGCCCATGATGAGGGCTCCCGCGAAGAAGATGACGGCGGCGAAGACGATGGTGAAGCGCCGGCCGATCCAGTCGGACGTCCGCCCCGCCGCGAAGGAGCCAATGAGCGAGTACACGTTGAGGATGCCCATGAGGACCTCCAGCTGGGTGTCGTTGATCTTCAGGTCCTTCTGGATGTACAGCGACGCTCCACTCATCACGCCGATGTCTGCAGACCCAAACAAACCGTGATCAGCCCATGCAAAGCACGTACGTACGTACCTACCATATGCAACAGATCCAGCCAAATGGTCTGTGCGCAAGAACTTTAGGGCGAGCTAGACGTACCGTAGCCGAGGAGGATGGAGGTCATGGAGGCGAGGATGGCGCAGGCGAAGGCGAACCTCACGTTGCCCTTCTTCTTGGGCTCGACGGCCGCCGGGAGCGCGGCGCGGTCCATCGTCGACGACGCCCCTCTGCTCGCTGCCTGAGGATTATGCCGACGAGGTCCTCCTTGTGTATAGTTTAGTGGTGCTCGAGAGCTGGTTTCTATGTGCCAGTGGAGTGTTGCGTTGCCGGGGAGGGACGCATTTATAGACACAACACACAAGTTGGGGGCTTCAGCTCAGCTCAGAGCCAAAGACACAAGGGCAGAAGGTGGAATAGTATACGTAGGCGTGGGCCCGCATCGCGGTAACTGGCATGTGGGCCCACAGCATGACCAAGCGTGCCGTTGAATAATCATTCAGCGGTCACCGGGTGGTGTAGCTATCTCCTCTCTTGCAAAATACGCACGTCTCGCCTTGCTGCCACAGTCCCATAGGCGATGCCAGATTAATCTGCCGCACGACCACTTGGGTCTTCGCCTCGTTGGACCGGCGCTCCTGGAGTTGTTGGACGTGGTTATCACCGGATCACCTCCCGGCGCCGATATGGCTGAAATGCTGCATCGTCTCTTTTCTGACGGTCTGAATTTGGTACAAGTAATAATAAAAAATGGGATTAAGATGCATGTGGGGTGGATCAGTCGTCAATTTGCGTGATTTTATCCACCCAAAAGGAAAAGGAGAAGAAATATCTGCGTTCTTTCTCACTAGGGCAGCAGCATCCCCTTTGGATTAGGGCAAATAGAAGGGGAGAAGGCCTCCCTCGAAAGCGAACCGTACAAAGACTTGTAGCGCCACTTTCACCACTCATGCATGCTTGCATTTCATACGCAGTATTGCTGTCCTTTGAGTTTCGAGCATTAGACATGTGCTCCCTTCGATTCCAAAATGATTTAAGTCTTAGGTTTGTCCTAAGTCAAATGTACTTATGTTTGCTCAATACTTCGATAGGATTGCAAACGCTTTTACATAAGCTTCCTAGAAACCCGGCTCAATTTTCAGGGGGGCGGGGCCCCTTCCTCCTTCTTCTTCAATCACAATAATCCATCTGGCAGTGTACGTAAAGCAGGTAGCTTTGTTTACGTAGATGTAGCATTGCCCCTATCACACAATATAAGATCGTTCTTCAAGCTAACAATAGTTTCAAAAACAATCTTACATTGTGAGATGAGGGAGTATACGCCAAGATCTACAACATTAAATGTGTATAGTATGAAAATATATTTCATAAATAATCTCACGTGACTAATTTGATGTTTACTAGTAAATGCGCACGTGCAATGCACGTTGATATTTAGGCAATATATTAATTGCACGCGGATATTAGGTATGCTATTATTTGTGTGTTAATTCTATGATTAGTGCAATATTTGGTATGATATTAATTGCACGTTAAACACGTTGAACGCTCGTCATTGGAGTAATCTAGGTCGTTGGATTGACTTAGATGATGATCGAGATTAGTTGGATCTGCCCCTTTGGGTCTTTTTATATTGACTATTAATAATGTATGTGCAATGCACATTTATATTAGGTAGAATATTAGTTGCACGCTATATTAGGTAAGATATATATGTTGCACGTTGGCATTTGGTAAGATATCAATTACTTTTTTCGCGGGAAGGTATTATGTTAATTACATGGCAGATTTCATGGGATAACGTTGAGTCAAAACGTGTTTATAACCAATGGCAGTGGTGGGTAATTAGAGCGTTAAACGTGTTTGATGCTCAATATTGAAGCGATTTGAATCGCTAGATAACATGATTTGACGGTCGAGATGGTTTGGATCTACCTCTTTGGGTCTTTTTATATCGGTATAGATAGATGATATAGATATAGATATATTCTTCTATATACTTGACAAACTTAATTATTTTTTACTATGGATAAACCCAGAGGCTAGAACTCAATTATTTTGGAATGGATGTAGTATTCTCTTGAACGCTCAATATAAACCTTGCTTGTTCTTTTGAATTAACCTGGTAGCGATTCTCTATTATACTCATATAAAAAGGTTTCTTAGTACACCTGGCATTGACATATACATTCTCTTATTTCGCAAAAAAAAAGACAGATACGATCCCTCTATGCTAATGCTAGCAAACAAAACTCCCTCTATTTCATTTTGCTTTGCACACTACTACAAGTTAAAGAAGGCACATTTTTTGATGTATTGGCTTGCTGTGTCTTGGTTTCGTAATATGCAATGTAATCCAAAATAACTAAGAAACTGATAAAGGCCGCCATCTAGCGCTATCACGTATATATCTGCCAATAAACTATAATTCAAATGTACAAATTAATCCACACAGCGCGCCGGAACACACCAGCGCCGGATCACATGCTCGATCACAACCAAAAAGAAACAAATATGTTTAGTTTTTACATGCTTGAATCCAAAAGAAAAACAATCCGACTGTCCATGCATTTCTGCCCTACCGGGCCAGCAATCCTAGTCGTTTCCTTCCCGATCAAGGTGGTGATGTCACTGTCGCATAGGCAGCCTCCACGTCCGCGTTTGTGTATCCCTCGGTCGCGTCCTCGTCGTCCGCTGTTGCAATATCTGGTAGCTGATGGATTGCACGATGATTCTTGCATCGGCATCCAAAGAGTCCACATTCAAGGTCAACATCTTGGCCTCCTCCGCATTGGCGGTGATGTGCAACTTTTTTTCTCGAGCGCGGCCTTCCTCTCTTCAATCATCCTCCTCCTCTGTTCGAGCTTGAGCTTCTTGTCAGTCGCCTCCATCAACAGTTTGAACCTCTCCGCCTTCTTCTCCCCCTTGACATCCAAGCGCTTCACACATGCCTCCTCCTTCTTCGCCAAGATGTCCTCAAACCTCTCCATCAGCTTGGCTGTTGCACCTTCTTGATTCTCCCTCTCCTCCTCCCACTTCTCCCACCATAAATTTATTCTAACCTTCTTCGGCGGTTCTTCGGTTTGGTCAGTAGGGTCACCGGTTTCTTCCACATTGGCTTGGGCGGCGGTCTTGGCTACGAAAATGTTTCACTTCGGTTGTCCATTCAACTTCAACCAACAATGCATGATGGTGAATGACTTCTTCTTGTACACCACACAAGCATGAGTAGGCTACGAAAGAATGCATATACGACTAGTGAGCAACAAAACAAATGCATGTCCGGCTAGTGATCAACAAAACTATGCATCTTGGGCTAGTATGAACAAAAATATGCATGTCCGGCTAGTGATGAACAAAACTATGCATCTCCGGCTAATGATCAACAAAACTATGCATCTCCGACTAGTGATCAACTTACTTGCTCGGTGATTTGAGCACCGCTAGACCACCGTGCGATGAGATGCTTCAAGTGCCCGCAACACTTGGACACGGCCTCTTGGATGGTGTACCATCGATGGAGGGACTTCCATTCACGGTTGCAGATGAGCGCGTCGGAGTAGGGCGCAAAATCCTTTTGTTCATGGAACCATATGTGAATGTTCCCCCAAAATGTTGTGCCCTTTTGCTCCGTGCCATGGATCGGATCAATGCTAGTGGACAATCATGCATCGCACAACAGCTCATCCTCCCGCATGAAGTTTTCTCCTCTACCCTTCTTCTTTGGATGTCGGTCGTATCATCCAGATCATCATCCTCACTATCCTCCTCCTCCACCCCCTCCCCCGACTGCTGTTCTCCGGCGGCCCAATGATGTTGTTGTTGTGTGCCATCGACGGTCTGAGTGTAGGACTGTTGCGTGGTCGTCTGGGTGTAGGTCTTCTGCTGCTGGTAGATGCCAAACTGGGTGGGATCTGAGTCTTTCACCTACCCGTCCCCATAGCTCCCTCCTCCTCCCTCGCCTTCATCGTGGATGATGACCAACATCTCCCTGTCCTCGGCATCTTATGCCGGCTCCCCCACTCTAGGCATTGAAGCGAACAACGTGTAGGCACCCATCTGCTCTTCATTTGACGTCCGCGCCCGGAGGAGCAACAACGAAGAATACTCGAAGAAGAGCGCGTCGCGTTAACGTCGACAATGTAAGGAACCATACCGGCAGGGGTTCTCAACTGCTTGGCGGCGTAGTAATATGGAGGCTTGTAATTTCCCGGCCACTGCGTGCGTCTGTACTATTGGCGCACCAATCTGGTGGCGTCCGCCATGGCCGCCACACCCAACGCCACCACCAGGTCCACCGACGGCCAACCGTTTCTTGATCTTCTCCTTCTTTGCAGCCCTCGCTTTGACGCGATGATTTTGCCGCGTAGCCGAGCTGATCTTCCGGGCGAGCGTGATGGTCGGATCCTCCGGCACCTCCGCTGGCTCCATCTCCGACAGATTCTTCGATGGTTCCATGTGTCGGCGGTGAAAGGAAGGAGAGGTGGGAGAAAAAGGCGGGAATTGGACGGAGAGCGGCGGGAGTGGAAGAAGAGAGTCGGGGATTTAACACGGAAACAGTGCGGGAACGTAGGCTCCGCCTTCCTTTTGGGTGGACCAGGGGGCAGAGAGCGACGATTTGCGTGTCCGGACTCCCGCAAAGCCCCCCACATTTCTCTTCGGTTTGCGGGAGAAAACATCGTCTGTGCTAGATGGCTTTTGTGGTCTGTAACAGCGTGGTCCAGACGTTTGTGGGTCGTCGTTGGAGATGCCTAATACCCACTCTGTTCTATAGTACAGGAGTATAAGTAATTCATTATGTATTGATCATCATGTGTGTTATGTAGTAATGTGTGTCAGGTGTCAACTTGATTGCATGGGATTTTGGATCGTTCCAAAGTTTATATAATAATTAAATGACATCAACATGTCCATTTAGATATTTCTTCGTGTCAGTCAGATGCCTTTTGCAAAAGCTGTCCTTATTACTCAGGGCTAAAAACTGCAATGCGCATACTAATTAAAAGGCCCCGTTGGAACGGATGAAGTACAGACAACTGCAAACATGCAGCCTGCAACGAACGGGACAAAGGACAACTAGGCATTCTCCAGCAAAGACAAAAGACAACAGGCATTACTTGAATCCTAGTAGCAGCCTCCAAGTATGTCACCTGCATGTCATATATCCGCTTGATAAGATTTTAATTAAGGCGCACAAAAAGGAAGTGACCAGCCCGGTCATCTTATAGAGCATAAATGCACGTCTCAAACGGGTCTTAAATGCCCGAACTAATTGGCACCCCCCTCATATCCAGCTTAAATATGGGATGGATATACGGGGCGTCCGAGCACGCATGGGTGCCTTCGCCACGTCGGATCCAGCCCAGGCTGGCCTATCTGACCACACATATTTCCTGTCCATCAGCTCGCCTGACCAAAACCTAGCGACTTCATTCCACTCTCCTCCGCCACCCAAGCTCCCGTCCGGGGATCTCGGGCCTTCTCTGGCATGGCGGGCAGCCCATTCGAGTCCTTCACCTCCAGACCCGTCGACCTCGAGCTCATCTCATGCGGCCTCGAGGAATAGATGGCCGTCTGGCTTCCTATCCGCCGCTCTCGGGAGGAGGACCGTGCGAGGCAGTGCTCAGACTCCTTTCGTTGGGAATCCATTGCGTCCGCCCAAATGGCGCATGGATCCGGCGTTGGTCGTTGCCTCATCGGAGGCAGTGCGGCTAGTCTGGCGTCCGAATGCGGTGGCTGACACGCAACCCCTCCATTGGCGCATCGAGGCCACAGACGCACCATGGGCCTTGTCTGACGAAAACATGGCGCGGCGTGCCCGCCGTGCGAGGCACTGGGCGCAGGAGGTGGCGGCAGCCCTCGCGGCGGCGGACGTCGGCGAGGCGGAGTCGCATTCTCCGGTGCCCCGTATGGTGCACCAGTCCGGGCGCCGCAACCGCGTCATGGTGGATGTCGCCGGCTCGTTCAAGGATAAATCCATCATTAATCTGACGTCCACCGGCACCTTCAGGTTCCAGGCTCCGAAGATGAAGAGTAGGGCATGGGAGATGGCAACGCCTTGAGTCCTGTGAGACGGCTCGTGTCCCATCCCTACTCTACCATGCCGACGACCAGATCAACACTCTGGGGAACGCAGCCGGTCGCCAGACATGGGCACGACGAAACCGGGCGAGCTCTTCTTAAATTAGGTTTCACGTTGCATGTAATAATATGGATTTAAGGTTTCTAATTTGAGGTGTCCGGTTGTAAAATCAAATATTTGAGACGTGATCGTTCACTGTCCACACGTCATTTTCAGAACACGCCCGGGCGCGTCCTCGGGCGTTTGAGGGGACGAATTTGTCAAGTTCGACTGTAGATGCTCTTAAGGCATACTGTACAACTCGCAACATGTTGTGGTTTTTCCACGACCCATTCCTCTTTTATGTTTCTCTCTCCTCCTTCGTTCATCTTGAGAGCCAGCCACCGGAAGGCTCGTTGAAGCCATCTTGTGTTGGGTAACGTAGTATGCAATTTCAAAAAAAATTCCTACGCTCATGCGAGATCTATCTAGGAGATGCATAGCAACGAGAGGGGCAGAGTGTGTCCACGTACCCTCGTAGACCGAAAGCAGAAGTGTTTGACAACGTGGTTGATGTAGTCGAACTTCTTCTAGCTCCAACCGATCAAGCACCGAACGCACGACACCTCCGAGTTCTGCACACGTTCAACTCGATGACGTCCCTCGCCTTCTTGATCCAGCAAGGTGTCGGGGAAGTAGATGAGTTCCGTCAGCACGATGGCGTGGTGACGGTGATGGTGAAGCGATTCTAGCAAGGCTTCGCCTAAGCACGACAAAACTATGACCGGGGTGTAAACTGTGGAGGGGGCGCCGCACACGGCTAACAATTGATGTTGTGTGTTCTAGGCGCGCCCTTCCCCACATATATATAGGTGGAAGGGGAGGAGAGGCAGCCAAGGGGCGCCCCAAGTAGGATCCAAATCCTAATTGGAGTTTCCCAAGTGGTGCCCCCTTCCATATATCATCGGAGAGAAAAGGGAAGGGAAAGAGAGAAAGGAAGGGGGGGGGGTCGAACCCCCTTTTTCCTTCTCCAATTCGGCCTCCTGCCTAAGGGGGTGCGCCACCCCTTGTGGGCTGGTGTGCTCCCCTCTTATGGCCCATATCTTTCCCCCAGGGGTTCCGGTAATCCCCCCGGTACCCCGATACACTCCGGAACACTTTCGGTGCTCGAATACTATCGTCCTATATATATATATATATATATATATATATATATATATATCAATCTTTACCTCTCGACCATTTCGATACTCCTCATGATGTCCGTGATCTCATCCGGGAATCCGAACAACATTCGGTCACCAAATCACATAACTCATATAATACTAAATCGTCATCGAACGTTAAGCGTGCGGATGAAAGTGCAACTATCCCTAGGTAGTTTTGGTAATTCCTAACAACATATAGCTCATTGATCTAATGCTATTTCAAGATTAATATTTCAGGAAAGCTCAATGATTGGCATGGCATGGATGAGAAAAGTGGACCCCTCAAAATGCTAAGGACAAAAGGATTGGCTCAAGCTCAAAGCTCAAGACTCTACATTTTCTATTTTAGTGATCCAAGATCACATTGAGTCTATAGGAAAAGTCAATACTATCAAGGAGGGATGAGGTGTTGCTTAATGAGGCTCTTGCTCAAAATGCTTAGTGATATGATCCAAAGCCCTCAACTACCTTCTCACATCCACATATGACCTAAACCAAAAGTCAAACTCGGCCCCACCGATTCTTTCTATCCGGCACCACCGAGTTCAGATGTCATAGCCACTGCCACAAACCCTAGGCAAATCGGTCTCACTGATAGGGATCTCGGTCTCACCGAGATGGGATTGTAATCTCTCTATTTCCCTTCGTAACGTTTCGGTCTCACCGAGATGAGCGATTGGTCCCACCGAGATTGCAATGTAAACTCTGTGTTTCCCCTTCGTAATGTTTCGATCTCACCGAGATGAGCGATCGGTCCCACCGAGTTTACCTGACCAACTCTCTAGTTAGCTTATTACCAAAATCGGTCTCACCGAGTTTGTGTAATCGGTCTCACCGAGATTATGTTATGCCCTAACCCTAACCATATCGGTCCTACCGAGTTGCATGTCGGTCCCACCGAAAATCCAAGAGGTCACTAGCTTTGCTGAATCGGTCCGACCAAGTTTATTAATTCGGTCCCACCGAGATTGGCAAGTTGTGTGTAACGGTTAGATTTTGTGTGGAGGCTATATATACCCCTCCACCTCCTCTTCATTCGTGGAGAGAGCCATCAGAACGAACCTATACTTCCAACTTACTTTTTCTGAGAGAGAACCACCTACACTTGTGTTGAGGCCAAGATATTCCATTTCTACCATATGAATCTTGATATCTAGCCTTCCCCAAGTTGCTTTCCACTCAAATCTTCTTTCCACAAAATCCATATCCTGTGAGAGAGAGTTGAGTGTTGGGGAGACTATCATTTGAAGTACAAAAGCAAGAAGTTCATCATCAACACACCATTTGTTACTTCTTGGAGAGTGGTGTCTCCTATATTGGCTAGGTGTCACTTGGGAGCCTCCGACAAGATTGTGGAGTTGAACCAAGGAGTTTTAAGGGCAAGGAGATCGCCTACTTCGTGAAGATCTACCGCTAGTGAGGCAAGTCCTTCGTGGGTGACGACCATGGTGGGATAGACAAGGTTGCTTCTTCGTGGACCCTTCATGGGTGGAGCCCTCCGTGGACTCGCGCAGCCGTTACCCTTCGTGGGTTGAAGTCTCCATCAACGTGGATGTACGATAGCACCACCTATCGGAACCACGACAAAAACATCCGTGTCTCCTATTGCGTTTGAATCCTCCAAACCCCTCCCTTTACATTCTTGCAAGTTGCACGCTTTACTTTCCGCTGCTCATATACTCTTTTCATGCTTGCTTGAATTGTGTTAAGATTTCTTGACTTGTCCAAAGTTGCTAAAATCTGCCAAGAACTAAAATTGGGAAAAGGATAAGTTTTATTTGGTTAAGTAGTCTAATCACTCCCCTCTAGACATACTTTCGATCCTACAAGTGGTATCAGAGCTTTGGTCTCCATTTGCTTTGATTTCCATAGCTTTTGGTAGGCATAGCCTTGGTTTCACAACCTAGGAGGGTATGGCGTCTAGCGAGGGAAATTACCACCGTAGAGGTCCTTACTTTGATGGTACTAATTTTGCTAGTTGGAAGCATAAGATGAAAATGCATATTCTTGGACATAACCCCGCCGTATGGGCTATTGTGTGTATTGACTTGCAAGGTGAATTCTTTGATGGGAGAGAACCAAACCGTGAAGCTACCGCGGAAGAGTTGAATATGCTGCAATACAATGCTCAAGCTTGTGATATCCTCTTCAACGGATTGTGCCCCGAAGAATTCAACAAAATCAGCCGTCCTGAGAATGCAAAGGAAATTTGGGATACTTTGATTGATATGCACGAAGGTACCGACTCCGTCAAGGAATCCAAGTTGGATGTGCTTCAAAGTCAGCTTGACAAGTTCAAAATGAAGGATGGTGAAGGTGTCGCTGAAATGTACTCTAGGCTTGCTCTTATCACAAATGAGATCGCCGGCTTAGGAAGTGAAGAGATGACCGACAAATTCATCATCAAGAAGATCCTAAGAGCTTTGGACGGAAAATATGATACCGTATGCACATTGATCCAAATGATGCCCAATTACAAAGATCTCAAGCCAACGGAAGTCATTGGAAGAATTATTGCTCATGAGATGTCACTCAAGGATAAGGAGGAGCTCCATAACAAGTCAAGTGGTGCTTACAAAGCCTCATGTGAAGCTCCCACATCATCAAGTGAGAAACAAACCTTCAATGAAGAATTGAGCCTAATGGTGAAGAACTTCAACAAGTTCTACAAGAGTAGAAGAAAAGAGAGAAGTTCCAAGTCAAGGTCCTACAATGACAAAAGATCTTCTAGTCGAGAGCGAAATTGCTACAATTGTGGAAGACCCGGACACTATTCTAATGAGTGTACGACACCCTACAAGAGAAGAGAAGATTCTCCAAAAAGAAGAAGTAGAAGAGAAGAATCACCATCAAGAGAGAGAAGGAGTAGAGATGATCGTTATGAACGAAGAACATCCCGGAGAAGCAAGGATTCAGAGAGGAAGGACAAGTCATCAAGGAGCTACACAAAACGAAGACATCAAGCTCATGTTGGTGAATGGGTATCCGGCTCCGACTTCAACAATCACTCCGAGAGAAGCTATCACCCTGACTCCGAATATACTCAAGATGAAGGTGTTACCGGTCTAGCACTTGTGTCAACCAACTCCTATGACATATTTGATTCACCAAATGAAGGACTTGGAAGATGCTTCATGGCTAAAGGCCCAAAGGTATCACACCCCGAGTATGTTGATTTCAATAGTGATGAAGATGACTTGTTAGGTGATGATGATTTACTTGTTGACAACTCTAGTGATGAATACTATGATGAAACGTCAATTAATCATGCTAATCAAGATAAAACGAATGACAATGGTAAGGAGAATATTGAGTTTCTAACTAAAGAACTAAACACTCTTAAGTTAGCTCATGAAACTATCTTAGGAGATCATCAAGAACTTTTAAGGACTCATGAGAAATTACGTTTTGAAAAGCTCAACCTTGAGCAAGAGCATGAGTTCTTAAAGGCAATCAATGATGATCTTCGCAAGAAAAGTTCTTCTTACATTGCCAAGCGTTTACTCTTATCCACTTACATGCCTCAAGTCAAGTCTAGTAACAAGAACAAGAAAGATTCTTCCTCTAGTAGTAACAATAATCATGCTAAATCCAATGTTGTTTCTTCTAGTAGTTCTCTTGATTCCACTAATGATTCTCTTAGCCAAGTTACACTTGAGCAAGAAAATAGCTTATTGAAGGGAATTATAGAGAAAGGTGTTTACAAGAGCCTTGCCGGGAGTAAGCAATTCGAGGAAATTGTACGCAAGCAAGGAAGACACCAGAAGAACCAAGGTGTTGGTTTTGAACGAAAGTTCAATGCCAATGGAGTTGAGTGGGAAGAAGATCAATACCCCAAGACGAAGTTTGTTCCTCAACAAAAGAAGTATGATCCTACTTCCTTCAAAGGGACACAAGCTCAAGATGATCTTCCACCACAAGACCACAAGCAAAAAGGCAAGGATAAGCTTCAAGAGGAGATTAATGCATTTGAAGAAGCTCCTAAGGCCTTGGTCAAGTGGGTTCCCAAGACTACATCAAGTTCTACTTCATCAAGTACGACTACAACTCCAAGGATTCCCATCAAGATGATGTGGATCCCTAAGAAGAATAACTAGAGAATTCCTTAGTGTGACTCCGCCAACATACTTCACTCTTATCATTTTAGCAAGAACAAGTGCAATCAACTTCCACATCTTGCACTAGTTCAAGGATTCACAAACTCTCTTGTTGGTAAGACAAGGGACAAGGTAACCTAATGCTTTCATAGACATCATCTTGTGTGTGCATCACTCTATGTCTATGGATATCCTTGTTTGTTCCTTGTGGGACTAACCCGTGTAGGTATTGAAAGTGCAACTCACTCCAAAGGATTTCTCCAAATGATCTACATCAACATTGAGCATCCACATTGATACGTCTCCAACGTATCTACTTTTCCAAACACTTTTGCCCTTGTTTTGGACTCTAACTTGCATGATTTGAATGGAACTAACCCGGACTGATGCTGTTTTCAGTAGAACTACCATGGTGTTATTTATGTGCAGGAGCAAACGTTCTTGGAATGACCTGAAACTTCACGGAGACACTTTTCAGAAAATAAGAAAAATACCTGCCAAAGATGAAGGCCAGGGGGCCCACCACCTTGCCACGAGGGTGGGGGGGGCGCCTGCTCCCCTAGGGCGTGCCCCCTACCTCGTGGGCCCCCTGTTGCCTCTCCGACTCCAACTCCACCTCCATATATTGAGTTTCGGGGAGAAAAAATTCAGAGAGAAGAAATCATCGCGTTTTACGATACGGAGCCTACGCCAAGCCCTAAAACCTCCCGGGAGGGCTGATCTGGAGTCCGTTCGGTGCTCCAGAGAGGGGAATCCGTCGCCATCGTCATCATCAACCATCCTCCATCACCAATTTCATGATGCTCACCGCCGTGCGTGAGTAATTCCATCGTAGGCTTGCTGGACGATGATGGGTTGGATGGGATCTATCATGTAATCGAGTTAGTTTTGTTAGGGTTTGATCCCTAGTGTCCACTATGTTCTGAGATTGATGTTGCTATGACTTTGCTATGCTTAATGCTTGTCACTAGGGCCCGAGTGCCACGATTTCAGATCTGATCCTATTATGTTTTCATCAATATATGAGTGTTCTTGATCCTATCTTGCAAGTCTATAGTCACCTATTATGTGTTATGATCCGTTAACCCCGAAGTGACAATAATCGGGATACTTACCGGTGATGACCGTAGTTTGAGGAGTTCATGTATTCACTATGTGTTAATGCTTTGTTCCGGTTCTCTATTAAAAGGAGGCCTTAATATCCCTTAGTTTCCGTAAGGACCCCGCTGCCACGGGAGGGTAGGACAAAAGATGTCATGCAAGTTCTTTTCCATAAGCACGTATGACTATATTCGGAATACATGCCTACATTATATCAATGAACTGGAGCTAGTTCTGTGTCACCCTAGGTTATGACTGTTACATGATGAACCGCATCCGGCATAATTCTCCATCACCGATCCATTGCCTACGAGCTTTCCATATATTGTTCTTCGCTTATTTACTTTTCCGTTGCTATTGCTATCATCACTACAAAATACCAAAAACATTACTTTTACTACTGTTACCTTTTGCTACCGTTATCACCACTATCATATTACTTTGCTACTAAACACTTTGCTGCAGATATTAAGTTTCCAGGTGTGGTTGAATTGACAACTCAGCTGCTAATACTTGAGAATATTCTTTGGCTCCCCTTGTGTCGAATCAATAAATTTGGGTTGAATACTCTACCCTCGAAAACTGTTGCGATCCCCTATACTTGTGGGTTATCAAGACTATTTTCTGGCGCCGTTGCCGGGGAGCATAGCTCTATTCTTTGAGTCACTTGGGATATATATCTGCTTATCATTATGAAGAACTTGAGAGATCCAAAAACCAAGATCTATCCCTCAACTACGAGGGGAGGTAAGGAACTGCCATCTAGCTCTGCACTTGATTCACCTTCTGTTTTGAGTAAGCTTGCGACACCTACACCTGCTTCTGCTATTCGTTCTGATATGTCGCATGTTATTGATGATGCCACTTCTGCTATGCATGATACTTATGATGAAACTACCTCTATGCCTGATACTACTATGCCACTTAGTGATTTTCTTGATGAACAACTTGCTAGGGCTAGAGAAATTGAAAATATTGAATCTGATGATACTAATGAAAGTGATGATGAAGAACCACTTGCCATTCCTAAGGGTTATGTTTTGATCAAGATGCTTCTTTAGCCATTTTAGCTTGCAGAAATAGAACTGAACTTAAAAAATTATTAGCTAAATGGAGTAAGCAATCTCTAAATGCTAGAATGAAACCTGACCCTGCTTTTGCTACTTCACCTATCTTTGTTACTGATAAGGATTATGAATTCTCTGTTGATCCTGATATAATTACTTTGGTTGAATCTGATCCTTTTCATGGTTATGAATCTGAAACTGTTGTGTCACATCTTACTAAATTGAATGATATAGCTACCCTGTTCACTAAAGATGAGAGAACTCGCTACTTTTATATCCTTAAAATATTTCCGTTCTCATTAAAGGGTGATGCTAAGATATGGTTTAATTCTCTTGATCCTGGTTGTGTGCGTAGTCCCCAGGATATGATTTATTACTTCTCTGCTAAATATTTCCCTGCTCATAAGAAACAAGCTGCTTTAAGGGATATATATAATTTTGTGCAAATTGAAGAAGAGAGTCTCCCACAAGCTTGGGGAGGCTTCTCCAATTACTTAATGCTTTGCCTGATCATCCTCTTAAGAAAAATGAAATACTTGATATCTTTTATAATGGACTAACCGATGCCTCCAGAGATTACCTGGATAGTTGTGCTGGTTCTGTTTTCAGGGAAAGAACACCGGACGAAGCTGAAATTCTATTGAATAATATGTTGACAAATGAAAATAGTTGGACACCTCCGGAGCCAATTCCTGAGCCTATTCCTAAACCAACTCCGAAGAAGAGGGGTATTCTATTTCTCAGTCCTGAAGATATGCAAGAGGCAAAGAAATCTATGAAAGAAAAGGGTATTAAAGATGAAGATGTTAAGAATTTACCTCCTATTGAAGAAGTACATGGTCTTAATTTACCGCCTGTTGAAGAAACATATAGTCTTAATCCTTTACCTATTGAAGAAACTCATGGTCTTGATAACCCGACACAGGTAGTAAAGGTAAATTCTCTCTATAGATATGATAAAGCTGTAATCCCATTCACTAAAATTGCTAGCCCATGCTTAGATGAGTTTGATAAATTTATGGCTAAGCAAGAAGATTTTAATGCTTATTTTGGTAGACAATTGAAATACAATTCAAATATGCTTGGACACTTGGGTGATTATATGGCTAATGTTAAAGGTGAACTTAAACTTATTAGTAAACATGCTTCTATGGTTACCACTCAAGTAGAACAAGTACTCAAAGCTCAGAATGATTTTCTCAATGAATTGAATAGTAAGAATAATGATAATGCTGTCAGAGTTATGACTAGAGGTGGTAGAATGGCTCAGGAACCTTTGTATCCTGAAGGCCATCCTAAGAGAATTGAGCAAGATTCTCAGAGAAATAATTTAGATGCACCTAGTTCTTCTAAAAGGAAGAAAACGAAAAATGATAGGACTTTGCATGCTTCTAGTGATCCTATTGTTGAAACACCTGAGAATACAAATGATATTTCTATTTCTGATGCTGAAACACAATCTGGTAATGAACCTGAAACTAGAGATAATGTTAATGATAATGTTCATGATGATGCTCAACCTAGTAATGATAATGATATAGAAATTGAAACCGTTGTTGATCTTGATAACCCACAATCAAAGAATCAATGTTATAATAAGAAAGACTTTGTTGCTAGGAAACATGGTAAAGAAAGAGAGCCTTGGGTTCAGAAACCCATGCCTTTTCCTCCCAAACCATCTAAGAAAAAGGATGATGAGGATTTTGAGCGCTTTGCTGAAATGATTAGACCTATCTTTTTACGTATGCGATTAACTAATATGCTCAAAACCAATCCTTATGCTAAGTATATGAAAGATATTATTACAAATAAGAGGAAGATACCGGAAGCTGAAATTTCCACCATGCTTGCTAATTATACTTTTAAGGGTGGAATACCAAAGAAACTTGGAGATCCAGGAGTACCCACTATACCATGCTCTATTAAAAGAAACTATGTTAAAACTGCTTTATGTGATCTTAGAGCCGGTGTTAGTGTTATGTCTCTCTCTTTATATCGTAGACTTGATTTGAATAAGTTAACACCTACTGAAATATCTTTGCAAATGGCTGATAAATCAACTGCTATACCTGTCGGTATTTGTGAGGATGTGCCTGTTGTAGTTGCAAACATTACTATTTTAACGGACTTTGTTATTCTTGATATTCCTGAGGACGATAGTATGTCTATTATTCTTGGAAGACCCTTTTTGAATACTGCAGGGGCTGTTATTGATTGCACTAAAGGCAATGTCACTTTTCATGTTAATGGTAATGAGCATACGGTACACTTTCCGAGGAAACAACCTCAAGTTCATAGTATCAACTCTATTGGAAAAATTCCATCGATTATATTTGGAGGTTTTGAATTTCCTCTTCCTACTGTCAAGAAGAAATATGATATTCTTATTATTGGGGATGTGCATATCCCCGTTGAGGTAACATAGTGTTATTCGAAATTTCTCCGGTTCCATGTTATTCGGAATGAGTTCGTTAACAAGACTTGATCAACCTTGTTAGTGGATTCCTTTTGATGATCATGAGATGGATGAAACTAGAAGGCACAACCTTCTGTACCCCACTTTTACTTTCTGTTATTTATATTAAATAAAATAAAAATAAATATTTTTCTGTCTGTTATCTGATTATCCGTGCAATATAAAAATACCTTGAAATTAAAAGTTCTCCAAATGCCCTGAAAATTAAATATGATTTTTTCTAAAATATTTGAGGATTTAGGGAACTGAGAACACCAGGGGGTCAACCACCTGCCCACGAGGGTGGAGGGCGCGCCCACCCCCTTAGGGCGCGCCCCCTGTCTTGTGGGCCCACGATGGCCCTCCTCCACTTATTCCTGCACCCACACACTTCATCTTCCTCCCCCAAACATGAATAACCAGCTCAAACCCGAGTCCAAGCTCGTTTTGCTGCCATTTTGATCTCCTTGCTCAAAGCACCTCTCACAAAACTGCTTGGGGAGATTGTTCCTTGGTATGTGACTCCTCCATTGGTCCAATTAGTTTTTGTTCTAGTGTTTTATTCATTGCAAATTTTTGCTGCTTAGGTGACCTGTTCTTGAGCTTGCATGCCAAATTTATATGGTCAAAAGTAGTTTTGATGCATGATATAGGCCCTAGGCACTTGTAGGAGTAGTTACTATCAATATTATTGAGTTTGGTTTACTTTTATTTTGAAGTTACTAAAATTTTTCAGATTTTTTCAAAGGTAGAAAAATGCTTAGGAAAATGTTCCAAGGTGGTTCTTCCAAGAAGCAAGGACTCAGGCTCGCAATGCGTGATGCTGACGAAGAGCCACCAAGAGACGCTCCAGTGCGTCCTTGTGAGTGGCCTTCTGAAAATTTTATGGATCGAGCGGGAATAAAAGAAGAATTCAACGCATATTTGTGTAACGCTGATCTCATGAGCTTCGAGGAAGATAAGTGCAGTCAATATCATAATCTCACTAGTTCCTTTGTGAGGAGGTTTGAATTTTCAACTTCACGTAATTCTCCAACTGTCCTGTTTGATCTTTATGATAAATCTTATACCATGGACTTAGAGGATTTTACCACTGCATGCAAACTTCCACAATGGGGTAGTATAAGGGATCCTCGCAAATCTGAATTTAGAGATTTTCTTGCTAATATAACTGTGGGAGAATCTAGAGATATTACACAAGCTACCATAGGGAGCATTCACTTTCCTGCCATACATTATTTTGCTCTCTTCATAGGTAGATGCATAAATGGTAAAGATGAGGCATGTCACGTGTGTGTACCTGACCTTAGTATTCTTAGGAGTGCTGTGTTAGGAGACAAATCATATAATTTGGGAGCCATTGTTGCATGTAGGTTGCATCTTAATAGACGTAATGGAGATTTCTTTGGTGGAATTTATGCAACCCGCATAGCTAATTTTCTTGGTATAGATGTACGCGAAGATGATATTGAATTACCTGCTGCCTATCTAGATTTTAATGCTATGGTTCACCACTAGTTTGTCGAGAGGAACGAATCACCTCTCCAGTATCGACTAATCTTTGACAGACGTCGTGCTGTCCGTATTACTCTCCCTGCTCCTGCTTTCTTTGATTATCAGGCAAGAGGAGGATATACTATTACCAGAGAGGAGGCAGATGAGTACGAGAGGAGAGAGGAGGCCGCCCGTCGCCACGCTGCAGCTCAGCAGGCGATAGTTGCTGCATCACAGTACGACCCCAACTATTATTATGGATATCCGCCAGGCCAGCCGTCGCCATAGACCAACTTAGGCCAAAAGCCTAAGCTTGGGGGAGTACATATTTCCCACCGACATTACATTCATGTCCACACACTCATTGCTAGATGTCGGTGCTCATACTTTTTCATTGTATCATCCATGCTAGTTTAATTTCCTTTTTATGCTTTCTTCTTGTGTGTTTAATTAACCTTAAGAAAAACCAAAAAATAGTTGTAGCTTTTAATTAGTTTACTTTCCATGCTTGTAGTAATAATTAAAAAGAAAACCCAAAAAGATTTCTGTTCTTCTTTTGCTTGTTGGGAGCTTTCCCGTGTAAATAGTTTTATTTCTTTTCTTTTCTTTGGGGGTAGATAGGAGAAGACCATGATTAAATTGTTGAAGTGGCTCTTATATGCATTATTGTTGATCTGACAAAAGAGCCCATATTGCCTTGTCTTCTCCTGTTTATTGAATGCTTGCAGATTCCAGCTTACTCCAATGCACGTGCACTATTATTATTATTCACACCGTTCGGTCGTGCAAGTGAAGGGCAATTATGATGATATACGATGGACTGGCTGAGATGAGAAAATCTGGTATGAACTCGACCTCTTTTGTTTTTGTAAATATGATTAGTTCATCGTTCTTGATTCGGCCTATTATGAATAAACATGTTTGCAATGACAACTAGAGATCATAATTTCTTGTGCCATGCTTGATTAGCTATGAGTTATAATGGTTTACCTTGCGTGCCAACATGCTATTAAAATGGTTATGATGTGGTATGATAGGGTGGTATCCTCCTCTGAATGATTTAAGTGCCTTGACTTGGCACATGTTCACGCATGTAGTTGAAACAAAATCAACATAGCCTTCACGATACTTATGTTCATGGTGGATTATATCCTACTTATGCTTGGATTCGATGTTGATTAATTTTAATGCATATTCATGACTGTTGTCGCTCTCTAGCTGGTCGCTTCCCAACCTTTTGCTAGCCTTCACCTGTACTTAGCGGGAATATTGCTTGTGCGTCCAAATCCCTTAATCCCCAAAGTTATTCCACTATACCTACCTATATACGATATATACCTGCCGTTCCAAGTAAATTTGTAATGCCAAACTCTAAACCTTCAAATAAATATCCTATTTTGCATGCTTGAATAGCTCATGTATCAACTAGGGCTGTCTGTATCTTCCATGTTAGGCGGGTTATTCTCTAGAGGAGTGGACTCCGCTCCTCACTCACGAGATAAATGGCTGGTCACCGGGATGCCCAGTCCCATGCTTTATGCAAAGTAAATCAAAATAATTGCATACAAAACTCCCCCTGGGACTCTTGTTAGTTGGAGGCACTCGTTGTTTCGAGCATGCCATGGATTGATGCTTGTGGTGGAAGGGGGAGCATAAACTTTACCATTCTGTTTGGGAACCGCCTATAATGTGTGTAGCATGGAAGATATCGCCATCTCTTGGTTGTTATGTTGACAATGAAAGTATACCGTTCAAAATATTATTCACCTCTATTTCAAAACCGAGCTCTGGCACCTCTACAAATCCCTACTTACCTCTGCGAAGGGCCTATCTATTTACTTTTATGCTGAGTCATCATCCTCTTATTAAAAAGCACCAGTTGGAGAGCACTGCTGTCATTTGCATTCATTATTGTTAGTTTACATTGAGTATGACTTGACTGGGTCTCTTTTACCATGAATTACAATGTCTAGTCAGTCCTTGGTCTTTAAAGGTGCTCTGCATTTATGTTTTGCAGTCTCAGAAAGGGCTAGCGAGATACCACCTTGTTATATCATATTATGATTGTTTTGAGAAAGTGTTGTCATCTGAGTTTTATTATTATGGCTCGCTAGTTGACTATGCTATTGATATGAGTAAACTTGAGACCTATGCATTATTGCAAATGTGGTTAGTTATAATCTTTGCTGAAAACTTGAATGCTGGCTTTACATATTTACAACAACAAGAGCAAACAGAGTTTGTAAAAGTTTTTCTTTATCACTTTCAGTTTGTCAACTAAATTGCTTGAGGACAAACAAAGGTTTAAGCTTGGGGGAGTTGATACGTCTCCAACATATCTACTTTTCCATACACTTTTGCCCTTGTTTTGGACTCTAACTTGCATGATTTGAATGGAACTAACCCGGACTGACGCTGTTTTCAGCAGAACTACCATGGTGTTATTTATGTGCAGGAGCAAACGTTCTCGGAATGACCTAAAACTTCACGGAGACACTTTTTAGAAAACAAGAAAAATACCTGCCAAAGATGAAGGCCAGGGGGCCCACCACCTTGCCACGAGGGTGGGGGCGCGCCTGCCCCCCTAGGGTGCGCCCCCCTACCTCATGGGCTCCCTCTTGCCTCTCCAACTCCAACTCCACCTCCATATATTGAGTTTCGGGGAGAAAAAAATCAAAGAGAAGAAATCATCGCGTTTTACGATACGGAGCCGCCGCCAAGCCCTAAAACCTCTCGGGAGGGCTGATCTGGAGTCCGTTCGGGGCTCCGGAGAGGGGAATTCGTCGCCATCGTCATCATCAACCATCCTCCATCACCAATTTCATGATGCTCGCCGCCGTGCGTGAGTAATTCCATCGTAGGCTTGCTGGACGGTGATGGGTTGGATGGGATCTATCATGTAATCGAGTTAGTTTTGTTAGGGTTTGATCCCTAGTGTCCACTATGTTCTGAGATTGATGTTGCTATGACTTTGCTATGCTTAATGCTTGTCACTAGGGCCTGAGTGCCATGATTTCACATCTGAACCTATTATGTTTTCATCAATATATGAGTGTTCTTGATCCTATCTTGCAAGTCCATAGTCACCTATTATGTGTTATGATCTGTTAACCCTGAAGTGACAATAATCGGGATACTTACCGGCGATGACCGTAGTTTGAGGAGTTCATGTATTCACCGTGTGTTAATGCTTTGTTCCGGTTCTCTATTAAAAGGAGGCCTTAATATCCCTTAGTTTCCGTAAGGACCCCGCTGCCATGGGAGGGTAGGACAAAAGATGTCATGCAAGTTCTTTTCCATAAGCATGTATGACTATATATGAAATACATGCCTACATTATATCAATGAACTGGAGCTAGTTCTGTGTCACCCGAGGTTATGACTGTTACATGATGAACCGCATCCGGCATAATTCTCCATCACCGATCCATTTCCTATGAGCTTTCCATATATTGTTCTTCGCTTATTTACTTTTCCGTTGCTATTGCTATCATCACTAAAAAAATACCAAAAACATTACTTTTACTACTGTTACCTTTTGCTACCATTATCACCACTATCATATTACTTTGCTACTAAACACTCTGCTACAGATATTAAGTTTCCAGGTGTGGTTGAATTGACAACTCAGCTGCTAATACTTGAGATTATTCTTTGGCTCCCCTTGTGTCGAATCAATAAATTTGGGTTGAATACTCTACCCTCGAAAACTGTTGCGATCCCCTATACTTGTGGGTTATCACACGTCTTCAACACCTACATGAAGTCATCATCGACAAAACCCAAGGTTAGTTCATCCCTCTTAAGGGGGATCTCACATCTAGGGGAGCTTTACTCTAAGAATTGAGCTAAAGCAACTCTAGTGGCGTGAACACAACAACGCTTTATGTAAAAGTGGTAACCCCACTTGTGCTTAAACGATGAGTATGACCTATGATCAAATGTTCTCATTTGACTCCTAAGTCAATATACTCATATATAGATGACCTAGTCATCGTCAATTGCTTGATAGATGTTAGAATTGGTTGTGCATGCTTTGCCACATATTTCATTTGCCATTTTATTGTGTGAGCATGTTGGTTGCATAATTTACTCATTCGAGGACATCCACTTGTTGTTTTGATTGCTTGGTTCCTTTTTCTTTTGCCAATTGGATGGACAAGAATGCCTAAGAACCTTCTCTAGCTATCTATGCTTTTCTTGTCTCAAACTCTATTCATGCTACATCACAAAGTTTGATCAAGTCAGATTCGAACCACTCTGTGTGAGGAGCACTCGGAGTCCCCGATTCGTCATAGACTTAAACTTTCAAAACTTCTTTGTGCGTTTCGGTCTGATCGATTCATCCATTTCGGTCATACTGAGATCACTAAGTCGATCTAGGTCTTCAATCTCGGTGCAACCAATTTGAATTTTTCAGTCACACCGAGTTGCAGTAACTACTTGCAGTTATGCATCTCGGTGCCACCGAGTTGTTCCACTCGGTCACACCGACAGGGTCAGGCTATATATATCCCCGGGCCAAAATTTGGAAAAATTTCCGAACCCCTTCGCCCGCGCTCAGCCTGCTCTGCCTCCCTGGGTCTCCGGATCGTCCTCCTCATCACCAGCTGCCTCCCGTCGCTGGTCTCCGCCGCCGTCAACAAAAATCGTCTCCGCCGTTGCCACCGTAGCAAGTCCATCGCCGCACTTAGGGTATGGACTTGATCCTTGTGCTAATCTCACTCTGATCCCTGGCACAATGTTTTGCCATGTATCTTGCCACGATTGAGATCACTCTATCCAGCGAAATCACTCCGTAGTTTAGTTGTGGATTGAAAATTTAGGGTTAGGTTTCCGCCGAAATCATCTCGGACCGACCGAGTTGTTGAAATCGGTTCCACCGATTTGGCTAAGGCCATTGCACATGTGATTCTCGGTTTGACCGAGAATTGCAAATCGGTGTGACCGATTTCAATTCTTTGTGAAACCCTAGCAGTCTCGGTGCCACCGAATTGTGACTCGGTCTGACCGAGTTCACTAGTTTAGGTTCCAAAAGCTGCTTCAGTATCACCGAGTTTTCAAATCGGTAGATCCGAAATGCTTTCTGTGGAAAACTAAAACTAAGTTTTTGACTCATTCTTTTGCAAAACCTCTGTACTTTGTGATGCTCATCTACTCTACCTCATCTATAATCTATTCACAGGGTCTGCTGTCAGTGTTTGCATCATGTCAGATTAGAGTGATAGTCAGAACAAGTCTGAGGAGCAAGTGAACATGAGTGAGGGCACTAGTCCCTCTAGCAGCTTTGATGAGGGAAGCAGGAGTACACCCAGCAACTTGCCTAAGGCAGCCACCAGCACCAGAAAGAAGAGAACCTTAGATTCTAAGGATGAGGACTATGTGGCTGTTGAGGAAGAGGCCACCTCAAAGAGGAATGTTCTGAAAAAGGAATATGGCACAACTGCTGCTACTAAGCCAGGAATGAAGCAAAAGGTTCCTGCCAAGAGAGTTCCTATGTCAAAGGCCAGAACATCTACTCAAGAAACTTTGGGATCTGCACCCAAAGAACAGGTTGTGGCAGAGAAGAAAAGGAAGGAAAGGGTCAATAAGACCACTGCCAGAGTGCTTGGCAGATCCTCAATTATGAGAGATTCTGAAGAAGAGGAAGAGGATGCACCACCAGCACCCAAAGCTCAAAAGCTTATGGGAGATGCAATTAAGGCAGGGGCTGCTCCATCTAAGCCCAAAACTGCTCCTAAGACTGCTGCTCCAGCTCCAAAGCCAAAACCCAAGAGGAGCACCAGGAACATCCCTGCTGAGGAGAAGAACAAGGCCCCAATGCCTCAAGCTGCTGAAGAAGAAGATGATTCTGTTGTTTTGAGGAAGTTGAAGCCCAAGATCCCTGATCATAATGATGCTCATCCAGTAGCACAGAATATGAAAATCAAGAAGGATTCAGGATTGAGGCTATGGAGAGAGTTTGATCCATATGCTACCAGGAGAAGGACTGATGTGGACTACAATTTCCATACAAAGGAACATTAGGACTTCTTTGAGACTATTTTACTCGACAAGAAGCCCATAGTGTGTGACATGAGATGGGTTGATTGGAAATTCATTGAGGAAAATGAGGATCACTTCCCTGGTGTATATGACAGCTTCAAGGCGTGTGGAGTTGATGAGTTTGTGGCTCAGAAGCTCACAAAGTGGAATGATGAGCTTATTATGCAGTTCTACTCCACATCTCATTTCTAACCAGATGGAAGGATTGTCTGGATGTCTGAAGGTACTAGGTACCAGTCAACAGTTGAAGAATGGGCAAAATTGATCAATGCTACTGAGGAGAATGAAGATGACCTGGATGTCTATGCCAAGAAGAAGAAGGATCACAACACCATGGCACATATGTACAGAGAGATCCCAGATGCTTCCCTTGAGACACACAAATTTGGATCAGTACATTACCTTCTGTCAGGTTTGCCAATAATCAACTGGATCCTCAGGCACACTCTATTGCCAAAGTTAGGTGATCACAAGATGATCAGAGGCCATGCGATTAATCTGCTTCACATATTTGATGTGCCTCAAAAGTTCAAGGTCATGAGCCTAATTGTGGAAACCATAAAGAGAATAGCTGCAGATCAGAAGAGAAGTTGTTGGTATGCCCCACAGATTCAGGAGCTAATCAACTCCAAGATGGGCACTGGCACATATCTCTTAGACAAGGAACACATGGCCATCTATCCAGACTTTGAGGACAACACTATGGTGATGGATGAGAATGAACCATCTTCTATGCAAGCACAAGCAAAGAGGGACAAGGCAAGGACTGAAAAGGCCGCAAAGATGCCAACCATTGATGAGGCATCTCAGTATCTTCTGAAGAGCAAGCAAGATCAGCTCGGCTACTTGATTGCCTCCACTCTGAGGATTGAGAAGGGATTGGCCACCCTGACTCAAAACTAGGAGAGCTTGGAGAGGATCATGGAGCAGAAGTTCTATGATTTAGACGTGAAGGTCACTGAGATACAGTCAGTTGTTGAGCAACTTCAGGATGAAGTGCAGGAGAAGAAGGGCAAGTCTACCACTGATACTTTTGCTAGAGTGCCCAGAGGACAGCAATATGCTGCAGTGCCAGTTACAGACACCAGAGCAACTTCATCTGCACCAGCTACAGCTTCAGTGCCACCAGCTCCAGCACCCACTCCACCAGCTCCATCTACATCAACTGATGCCTTCGTCCTTGGAGTTTTATCTACACCACCACCTGAAGACCAAGCTTGAGAGTCGATCTAGCACTATGCATTTATATGAACTTTTTGGTAACTTGTTGCCAAAGGGGGAGAAAATGTATAGATCATAGGCTTCGAGAGAGAGTGTTGCTCTTTGTTCTCTCTTGTTTTTGGTGATTGAACTTTGTTATTTGCTTGTTTGAGATACTTTATGATTTTGTGTGATACTTGGATGATCATGTGTTTGATCATATGCTACCTTAATGCTTGTTGGATGACATTATCCTTTATATCCCCATATGATCATTCACTTTGCTTGGTGATGAGTGCATGTATTTAATTATTATCATTTTGAGCGCTCCACCAAGATGTATGTGACATGGAAGAGTAACCCATGATCCTAACTCATTGTGCATTTGCAGTCCAAAGCAAATCTTAAACTATGCACAAATTTAGGGGGAGCTCTTGCTTTTCACATACTTCTCAAAGCGACAATGTTTTTCACTCCTATTATCATTTGTCGAAGCTTTGATCTATATATTGTCATCAATTACCAAAAAGGGGGAGATTGAAAGTGCAACTATCCCTAGGTGGTTTTGGTAATTCCTAACAACATATAGCTAATTGAGCTAATGCTATTTCAAGATTAATATTTCAGGAAAGCTCAATGATTGGCATGGCATGGATGAGAAAAGTCGACCCCTCAAAATTCTAAGGACAAAAGGATTGGCTCAAGCTCAAAGCTCAAGACTCTACATTTTCTATTTTAGTGATCCAAGATCACATTGAGTCTATAGGAAAAGCCAATACTATCAAGGAGGGATGAGGTGTTGCTTAATGAGGCTCTTGCTCAAAATGCTTAGTGATATGCTCCAAAGCCCTCAACTACCTTCTCACATCCACATATGACCTAAACCAAAAGTCAAACTCAGCCCCACCGATTCTTTCTATCCGGCGCCACCGAGTTCAGATGTCATAGCCACTGCCACAAACCCTAGGCAAATCGGTCTCACCGATAGGGATCTCGGTCTCACCGAGATGGGATTGTAATCTCTCTGTTTCCCTTCATAACATTTCGGTCTCACCGAGATGAGCGATCGATCCCACCGAGATTGCAATGCAAACTCTCTGTTTCCCCTTCATAACATTTCGGTCTCACCGAGATGAGCGATCGGTCCCACCGAGTATACCTGACCAACTCTCTGGTTAGATTATTACCAAAATCGGTCTCACCGAGTTTGTGTAATCGGTCTCACCGAGATTATGTTATGCCCTAACCCTAACCATATCGGTCCTACCGAGTTGCATGTCGGTCCCACCGAAAATACAAACGGTCACTAGCTTTGCTGAATTGGTCCGACCGAGTTTATTAATTCGGTCCCACCGAGATTGGCAAGCTGTGTGTAACGGTTAGATTTTGTGTGGAGGCTATATATACCCCTCCACCTCCTCTTCATTCATGGAGAGAGCCATCAGAACAAACCTATACTTGCAACTTACTTTTTCTGGGAGAGAACCACCTACACTTGTGTTGAGGCCAAGATATTCCATTCCTACCATATGAATCTTGATCTCTAGCCTTCCCCAAGTTGCTTTCCACTCAAATCTTCTTTCCACAAAATCCATATCCTGTGAGAGAGAGTTGAGTGTTGGGGAGGCTATCATTTGAAGTACAAGAGCAAGGAGTTCATCATTAACACACCATTTGTTACTTCTTGGAGAGTGGTGTCTCCTAGATTGGCTAGGTGTCACCTGGGAGCCTCCGACAAGATTGTGGAGTTGAACCAAGGAGTTTGTAAGGGCAAGGAGATCGCCTACTTCGTGAAGATCTACCGCTAGTGAGGCAAGTCCTTCGTGGGCGACGACCATGGTGGGATAGACAAGGTTGCTTCTTCGTGGACCCTTCGTGGGTGGAGCCCTCCGTGGACTCGCACAGCCGTTACCCTTCGTGGGTTGAAGTCTCCATCAACGTGGATGTACGATAGCACCACCTATCGGAACCACGACAAAAACATCCGTGTCTCCTATTGCGTTTGAATCCTCCAAACCCTTCCCTTTACATTCTTGCAAGTTGCATGCTTTACTTTCCGCTGCTCATATACTCTTTGCATGCTTGCTTGAATTGTGTTAAGATTGCTTGACTTGCCCAAAGTTGCTAAAATCTGCCAAGAACTAAAATTGGGAAAAGGATAAGTTTTATTTGGTCAAGTAGTCTAATCACCCCCCCTCTAGACATACTTTCGATCCTACAGCGGACCCTACGGGTTCAAGAACTATGTAGACATGACCGAGACACCTCTCTGGTCAATAACCAATAGCGGAACCTGGATGCTCATATATAGGCTCCTACACATTCTACAAAGATCTTTATCGGTCGAACCATTATGACAACATACACAATTCCCTTTGTCCGCCGGTATGTTACCTGCCCGAGATTCGATCATCGATATCTCTATACCTAGTTCAATCTCGTTACTGGCAAGTCTCTTTACTCGTTCCGTAATACATCATCCTATGACTAACTCATTAGACATTTGCTTGCAAGGCTTATTATGATGTGCATTACCAAGAGGGCCCAGAGATACCTCTCCGATACACGGAGTGACAAATCCCAATCTCGATTCATGCCAACTCTATAGACACCTTCAGAGATACCTTTAGAACATCTTTATGATCACCTAATTATGTTGTGACGTTTGACAGCACACAAGGAATTCCTCAGGTATCCGGGAGTTGCATAATCTCATAGTCGAAGGAATATGTATTTGACATGAACAAAGCAATAGCAATACGACTGAACAATCATTATGCTAAGCTAACAGATGGGTATTGTCCATCACATCATTCTCCTAATGATGTGATCCCGTTATCAAATGACAAATCATGTCCATGGGAAACCTTAACCATCTTTGATCAATGAGCTAGTCTAGTAGAGGCTCACTAGGGACACAGTGTTTGTCTATGTATTCACACATGTATTTGGGTTTCCGATCAATACAATTCTAGCATGAATAATAAACATTTATCATGAATAAGGAAATATAAAATAACAACTTTATTATTGCCTCTAGGGTATATTTTCTTCAGTCTCCCACTTGCACTAGAGTCAATAATCTAGTTCACATCGCCATGTGATTAACACCAATAGTTCACATCACCATGTGATTAACACCCAAAGGGTTTACTAGAGTCAATAATCTAGTTCGCATCGCCATGTGATTAACACCCAAAGAGTACTAAGGTGTGATCATGTTTTGCTTGTGTGAGAGGTTCAGTCAACGGGTCTGCCATATTCAGATACGTATGTATTTTGCAAATTTCTATGTCTACAATGCTCTGCACAGAGCTACTCTATCTAATTGCTCCCACTTTCAATATGTATCCAGATTGAGACCCAGAGTCATTCGGATCAGTGTCAAAGCTTGCATCGACGTAACCCTTTACGACAAACTCTTTGTCACCTCCATAACCGAGAAATATTTTCTTAGTCCTCTTTTAGGTACCTAAGGATAATTTTGACTCCTATTCAGTGATCTACTCCTGGATCACTATTGTACCCCCACTGGTGCATGTCGGTCCTAAACAAACGATTTTTAACCCCTTCCCATGATGGCATTTGGAACCGTCGCCAAGTGAGTGTGGGCGATAGGGGGGTCCTTCCCACACAACCCAGAAACCGTCAGGGATATGCCCTCCTGGCACACACGCTCGGCCAAATGAGGTCCTGTACGACCGGCGAGCGCTGAAATATGGGAATACGTACAATAGAGCTAAAAAAATACAATTATACGACGAAATTGTTTCCAGTCGCAAGTACATCCCACACAGTCAGTCCCCGCTAAACGTTTCCATTCGTATGTACATCCCACACAGTCGCCCCAAGGAAAACGTTTCCATTCATAGGTACATCACACACAATTTTTCCCGTTAAATCGTTTGTGATAGCGTTGCCATTGCACACGATATTAATAATTTTATCATTTGCGTTATTGAATGCATCACACACGGTGCATAGAAGAAACTATGTGGCAAAGACTATTCATCACACACACTTTTTATGTGGTAAACATTTGCGCAAGGTGGCCTAACGCAAACAGTTTTCAAGAGAAAGTCATGTGTGTGCAGTGGAGATTGATCGCACACGTAGTGGATCCTAGAAACGTTTCTGATCTCCACGTATATCGCAGATGTTTCGTTTTCACAAACCGTATGCAGTGTAATCCCTAATTTAAAAATCACATGTATTGAATTTGAAAGTAGGCAATCACTTATTTCATATCAAACCATGTTTATTACAAATATAGGTTCAACCATGAATCCATTATTCGATGCACGGGTACATATACTGAAGAACAACAGAAGCACCAAGTAAAGAATGATGAACCACAGTTGTACTAAAGACTAAATAGAGAGGCGAAAGACATTCTGGTTGCTGGAGAACATGAAGCGGAATGCCATATTTGAAGGAAATATGCCCTAGAGGCAATAATAAAGTTATTATTTATTTCCTTATTTCATGATAAATGTTTATTATTTATGCTAGAATTGTATTAACCAGAAACATAATACATGTGTGAATACATAGACAAACAGAGTGTCAGTAGTATGCCTCTACTTGACTAGCTCATTGAATCAAAGATTTTTAAGTTTCTTAGCCATAGACATGAGTTGTCATTTGATTAACAGGGTCACATCATTAGAGAATGATGTGATTGACTTGACCCATTCCGTTAGCATAGAACTTGATCGTTTAGTTTGTTGCTATTGCTTTCTTCATGACTTATACAAGTTCCTATGACTATGAGATTATGCAACTCCCGTTTACCTGAGGAATACTTTGTGTGCTACCGAACATCACAACGTAACTGGGTGATTATAAAGGTGCTCTACAGGTGTCTCCGAAGGTACTTGTTGGGTTGGCATATTTCGAGATTAGGATTTGTCACTCCGATTGTCGGAGAGGTATCTCTGGGCCCTCTCGGTAATGCACATCACTTTAGCCTTGCAAGCATTGCAACTAATGAGTTAGTTGCGGGATGATGTATTACGGAACGAGTAAAGAGACTTACCGGTAACGAGATTGAACTAGGTATTGAGATACCGACGATCGAATCTCGGGCAAGTAACAAACCGATGACAAAGGGAACAACGTATGTTGTTATGCGGTTTGACCGATAAAGATCTTCGTAGAATATGTACGAACAAATATGAGCATCCAGGTTCCGCTATTGGTTATTGATCGGAGACATGTCTCGGTCATGTCTACATAGTTCTCGAACCCGTAGGGTCCGCACGCTTAAAGTTTCGGTGACGATTTGTATTATGAGTTATCTGATTTGATGTACTAAAGGTAGTTTGGAGTCCCGGATGAGATCGGGGACATGACGAGGAGTCTCGAAATGGTCGAGACATAAAGATCGATATATTGGACGACTATATTCGGACATCGGAAAGGTTCCGAGTGATTCGGGTATTTTTCGGAGTACCGAGGAGTTACGGGAATACGTGGAAGTAGTATTGGGCCTTAATGGGCCTTAGTGGGAAGGAGAGGCAGCAGCCAAGAGGTGGCGCGCACCCCTCACAAGCCCAGTCTGAATTGGACAAGGGGTTTGGGGCGAGGCCCCCCTCTTCCTTCGTTCTCCACTCCCGTCCTTTCCACCTTCTCCTAGTTGGACTAGGAAAGGAGGAAACCTACTCCTACTAGGAGTAGGAATCCTACTCCCTTGGCGTGCCCCTCCTAGGGCCGGCCTCCTCCTCCCTTGCTCCTTTATATACGGAGGCAGGGGGGCACCCCAAGACACACAAGTTGATATGTTGATCTCTCCCAGCCGTGTGCGGTGCCCCCCTCCACCATATTCCACCTCGGTCATATCGTAGCGGTGCTTAGGCGAAGCCCTGCGTCGGTAGCAACATCATCACCGTCATCAGGCCGTCGTGCTAACGGAACTCTCCCGTGAAGCTCTGCTGGATCGGAGTTCGCGGGACGTCATCGAGCTAAACGTGTGCTGAACTTGGAGGTGCCATGCATTCGGTACTTGGATCGGTCGGATCGTGAAGACGTACGACTACATCAACCACGTTGTGCTAACGCTTCCGCTTTCGGTCTACGAGGGTACGTGGAAACACTCTCCCCCCTCGTTGCTATGCATCACCATGATCTTGCATGTGCGTAGGAAATTTTTGAAATTACTACGTTCCGCAACAATGGTATCCGAGCCTGGTTTTATGCGTAGATGTCATATGCACGAATAGAACACAAGTGAGTTGTGGGCGATATAAGTCATACTGCTTACCAGCATGTCATACTTTGGTTCGGCGGTATTGTTGGATGAAGCGGCCCGGACCGACATTATGCGTACGCTTACGCGAGACTGGTTTTACCTCCGTGCTATGTACACAGGTGACTAGCGGGTGTCAGTTTCTCCAACTTTAGTTGAACCGAGTGTGGCTACGCCCGGTCCTTGAGAAGGTTAAAACAACACTAACTTGACAAACTATCGTTGTGGTTTTGACACGTAGGTAAGAACGGTTCTTGCTCAGCCCGTAGCAGCTGTTGGGAACGCAGTAATTTCAAAAAAATTCCTACGCACACGCAAGATCATGGTGATGCATAGCAACGAGGGGGGGAGTATGATCTACATACCTTGTAGATCGACAACGGAAGCGTTTGGTTGATGTAGTCGTACGTCTCCACGGTCCGACCGATCAAGCACCAAAACTACGGCACCTCCGAGTTCTAGCACACGTTCAGCTCGATGACGATCCCCGGACTCCGATCCAGCAAAGTGTCAGGGAAGAGTTCTGTCAGCACGACGGCGTGGTGACGATCTTGATGTACTACTGCCGCAGGGCTTCGCCTAAGCACCGCTACAATATGATCGAGGTGGAATATGGTGGCAGGGGGCACCGCACACGGCTAAGGAACGATCTCAAGGATCAACTTGTGTGTCTAGAGGTGTCCCCTGCCTCTGTATATAAAGGAGCCAAGGGGAGGGGGCCGGCCGGCCAAGGAGGGTGCGCCAAGGGAGTCCTACTCCCTCTGGGAGTAGGATTCCCCCCCCCCCAATCCTAGTTGGAATAGGACTCCTTGAGGGGGGGGGGGAGAGAGAGGGGGGCCGGCCACCTCTCCTAGTCCTAATAGGACCAGGGAAGGGGGGAGGCGCGCAGCCACATTGGGCTGCCCCTTTCTCCTTTCCACTAAAGCCCACTAAGGCCCATATAGCTCCCGGGGGGTTCCGGTAACCTCCCGGTACTCCGGTAAAATCTCGATTTCACCCGGAACACTTCCGATATCCAAACATAGGCTTCCAATATATCAATCTTTATGTCTCGACCATTTCGAGAATCCTCGTCATGTCCGTGATCACATCCGGGACTCCGAACTAACTTTGGTACATCAAAATGCATAAACTCATAATAACTGTCATCATAATGTTAAGCGTGCAGACCCTACGGTTCGAGAACAATGTAGACATGACCGAGACACGTCTCCGGTCAATAACCAATAGCGGTACCTGGATGCCCATATTGGCTCCTACATATTCTACGAAGATCTTTATCGGTCAGACCGCATAACAACATACGTTGTTCCCTTTGTCATCGGTATGTTACTTGCCCGAGATTCGATCGTCGGTATCCAATACCTAGTTCAATCTCGTTACCGGCAAGTCTCTTTACTCGTTCCGTAATACATCATCTCACAACTAACATATTAGTTGTAATGCTTGCAAGGCTTATGTGATGTGCATTACCGAGAGGGCCCAGAGATACCTCTCCGACAATCGGAGTGACAAATCCTAATCTCGAAATATGCCAACCCAACATGTACCTTTGGAGACACCTGTAGAGCTCCTTTATAATCACCCAGTTACGTTGTGACGTTTGGTAGCACACAAAGCGTTCCTCCGGTAAACGGGAGTTGCATAATCTCATAGTCATAGGAACATGTATAAGTCATGAAGAAAGCAATAGCAACATACTAAATGATCGGGTGCTAAGCTAATGGAATGGGTCATGTCAATCAGATCATTCAACTAATGATGTGATCCCGTTAATCAAATAACAACTCTTTTGTCTATGGTTAGGAAACATAACCATCTTTGATTAACGAGCTAGTCAAGTAGAGGCATACTAGTGACACTCTGTTTGTCTATGTATTCACACATGTATTATGTTTCCGGTTAATACAATTCTAGCATGAATAATAAACATTTATCATGATATAAGGAAATAAATAATAACTTTATTATTGCCTCTAGGGCATATTTCCTTCAGTCTCCCACTTGCACTAGAGTCAATAATCTAGTTCACATCGCCATGTGATTTAACAGCAATAGTTCACATCACCATGTGATTAACACCCATAGTTCACATCGATATGTGATCAACACCCAAAGAGTTTACTAGAGTCAGTAATCTAGTTCACATCACTATGTGATTAACACCCAAAGAGTATTAAGGTGTGATCATGTTTTGCTTGTGAGATAATTTTAGTCAACGGGTCTTTCACATTCAAATCCGTAAGTATTTTGCGAATTTCTATGTCAACAATGCTCTGCACGGAGCTACTCTAGCTTATTGCTCCCATTTTCAATATGTATCTAGATTGAGACTTAGAGTCATCCAGATCTGTGTCAAAACTTGCATCGATGTAACTTTTTACGACGAACCTTTTTGTCACCTCCATAATTGAGAAATATTTCCTTATTCCACTAAGGATAATTTTGACCGTTGTCCAGTGATCTACTCTTAGATCACTATTGTACTCCCTTGCTTAACACAGTGTAGGGTATACAATAGATCTGGTACACAACATGGCATACTTTATAGAACCTATGGCTGAGGCATAGGGAATGACTTTCATTCTATTTCTATCTTCTGCCGTGGTCGGGCTTTGAGTCTTACTCAATTTCACACCTTGCAACACAGGCAAGAACTCTTTCTTTGACTGTTCCATTTTGAACTACTTCAAAATCTTGTCAAGGTATGTACTCATTGAAAAAACTTATCAAGCGTCTTGATCTATCTCTATAGATCTTGATGCTCAATATGTAAGCAGCTTTACCGAGGTCTTTCTTTGAAAAAACTCCTTTCAAACACTCCTTTATGCTTTGCAGAATAATTCTACATTATTTCCGATCAACAATATGTCATACACATATACTTATCAGAAATGATGTAGTGCTCCCACTCACTTTCTTGTAAATACAGGCTTCACCGCAAGTCTGTATAAAACTATATGCTTTGATCAACTTATCAAATCATATATTCCAACTCCGAGATTCTTGCACCAGTCCATAGATGGATCGCTGGAGCTTGCATATTTAGTTAACACCTTTAGGATTGACAAAACCTTCTAGTTGCATCGTATACAACTCTTCTTTAGTAAATCCATTAAGGAATGCAGTTTTGTTTATCCATTTGCCAGATTTCATAAAATGCGGCAATTGCTAACATGATTCGGACAGACTTAAGCATAGATACGAGTGAGAAAATCTCATGGTAGTCAACACCTTGAACTTGTCGAAAACCTTTTGCGACAATTCTAGCTTTGTAGATAGTAACACTACTATCAGCGTCCGTCTTCCTCTTGAAGATCCATTTATTTTCTATGGCTTGCCCATCATCGGGCAAATCCATCAAAGTCCATACTTTGTTCTCATACATGGATCATATCTCAGATTTCATGGCCTCAAACCATTTCGCGGAATCTGGGCTCATCATCGCTTCCTCATAGTTCGCAAGTTCGTCATGGTCTAGTAACATGACTTCCAGAATAGGATTACCGTACCACTCTGGTGTGGATCTCACTCTGGTTTACCTACGAGATTTGGTAGTAACTTGATCTGAAGTTATATGATCATCATCATTAGCTTCCTCACTAATTGGTGTAGTAGTCACAGGAACAGATTTATGTGATGAACTACTTTCCAATAAGGGACCAGGTACAGTTACCTCATCAAGTTCTACTTTCCTCCCACTCACTTCTTTCGAGAGAAACTCCTTCTCTAGAAAGGATCCATTCTAAGCAACGAATATCTTGCCTTCGGATCTATGATAGAAGGTGTACCCAACATTTTCTTTTGGGTATCCTATGAAGACGCACTTCTCTGATTTGATTTTGAGCTTATCAGGATGAAACTTTTTCATATAAGCATCGCAACCCCAAACTTTAAGAAACGACAACTTTGGTTTCTTGCCAAACCATAGTTCATATGGTGTCGTCTCAACAGATTTAGATGGTGCCCTTTTAACGTGAATGCAGCTGTCTCTAATGCATAACCCCAAAATGATAGTGGTAGATCGGTAAGAGACATCATAGATCGCACCATATCTAATAAAGTACGGTTATGACGTTCGGACACACCATTACATTGTGGTGTTCCAAGTGGCGTGAGTAGTGCAACTATTTCACATTGTTTTAAACTGAAGGCCAAACTCGTAACTCAAATACTCATCTCTACGATCAGATCGTAGAAACTTTATTTTCTTGTTACGATGATTTTTCACTTCACTCTGAAATTCTTTGAACTTTTCAAATGTTTCAGACTTATGTTTCATCAAGTAGATATACTCATATCTACTCAAATCATCTGTGAAGATCAGAAAATAATGATACTTGTCGCGAGCCTCAATATTTATCGGACCGCATACATCAGCATGTATTATTTCCAATAAGTCAGTTGCTCGCTCCGGAGAACGGAGTCTTAGTCATCTTGCCCATGAGGCATGGTTCGCAAGCATCAAGTGATTCATAATCAAGTGATTCCAAAATCCCATCAGCATGGAGTTTCTTCATGCGCTTTACACCAATATGACCTAAACGGTAGTGCCACAAATAAGTTGCACTATCATTATTAACTTTGCATCTTTTGGTTTCAATATTATGATTATGTGTATCACTACGATCGAGATCCAATGAACTATTTTCATTGGGTGTGTAACCATATAAGGTTTTATTCACGTAAACAGAACAACAATTTATTCTCTTACTTAAATGAATAACCGTATTACAATAAACATGATCAAATCATATTCATGCTTAACGCAAACACCAAATAACACTTATTCAGGTTCAACACTAATCCCGAAAGTATAGGGAGTGTGCGATGATGATCATATCAATCTTGGAACCACTTCCAACACACATCGTCACTTCACCCTTAACTAGTCTCTGTTTATTCTGCAACTCCCGTTTCGAGTTACTAATCTTAGCAACTGAACTAGTATCAAATACTGAGGGGTTGCTATAAACACTAGTAAAGTACACATCAATAACATGTATATCAAATATACTTATGTTCACTTTGCCATCCTTCTTATCTGCCAATCACTTGGGGTAGTTCCGCTTCCAGTGACCAGTCCCTTTGCAGTAGAAACACTTAGTCTCAGGCTTAGGATCAGACTTGGGCTTCTTCACTTGAGCAGCAACTTGCTTGCTGTTCTTCTTGAAGTTCCCCTTCTTCCCTCTGCCCTTTTCTTGAAACTAGTGGTCTTGTCTACCATCAACACTTGATGTTTTTCTCGATTTCTACCTTCGTCAATTTCCGCATTACGAAGAGCTTGGGAATCGTTTCCGTTATCCCTTGCATATCATAGTTCATCACAAAGTTCTACTAACTTGGTGATGGTGACTAGAGAATTCTGTCAATCACTATCTTATCTGGAAGATTAACTCCCACTTGATTCAAGCGATTGTTGTACTCAGACAATCTGGGCACATGCTCACTAGTTGAGCGATTCTCCTCCATCTTTTAGCTATAGAACTTGTTGGAGACTTTCATATCTCTCAACTCGGGTATTTGCTTGAAATATTAACTTCAACTCCTGGAACATCTCATATGCTCCATGATGTTCAAAACGTCTTTGAAGTCCCGATTCTAAGCCATTAAGCATGGTGCACTAAACTATCAAGTAGTCATCATATTGAGCTAGCCAAACGTTCATAACGTCTGCATCTGCTCCTGCAATAGGTCCGTCACCTAGCGGTGCATCAAGGACATAATTCTTCTGTGCAGCAATGAGGATAAACCTCAGATCACGGATCCAATCCACATCATTGCTACTAACATCTTTCAACACAATTTTCTCTAGGAACATATCAAAATAAACATATGAAAGCAACAACGCGAGCTATTGATCTACAACATAATTTGCAAAATACTACCAGGACTAAGTTCATGATAAATTTAAGTTCAATTAATCAAATTACTTAAAGAACTCCCACTTAGATAGACATCCCTCTAATCCTCTAAGTGATCACGTGATCCAAATCAACTAAACCATAACCGATCATCATGTGAAATGGAGTAGTTTTCAATGGTGAACATCGTTATGTTGATCATATCTACTATATGATTCACGCTCGACCTTTCGGTCTCCGTGTTCTGAGGCCATATCTGCATATGCTAGGCTCGTCAAGTTTAACCTGAGTATTCTGCGTGTGCAAAACTGGCTTGCACCCGTTGTAGATGGACGTAGAGCTTATCACACCCGATCATCACGTGGTGTCTGGGCACGACGAACTTTGGCAACGGTGCATACTCAGGAGAACACTTCTTGATAATTAGTGAGAGATCATCTTATAATGCTACCGTCAATCAAAGCAAAATAAGATGTATAAAAGATAAACATCATATGCAATCAAAATATGTGACATGATATGGCCATCATCATCTTGCTTCTTTGATCTCCATCTCCAAAGTACTGTCATGATCTATATCGTCACCGGCATGACACCATGATCTCCATCATCTTGATCTACATCAATGTGTCATCACGTGGTCGTCTTGCCAACAATTGCTCTTGCAACTATTGCTATCACATAGCGATAAAGTAAAGCAATTATTTGGCGCTTGCATCTTATGCAATAAAGAGACAACCATAAGGCCTTTGCCAGTTGCCGATAACTTTAATAAAACATGATCATCTCATACAACAACTTATATCTCATCATGTTTTGACCATATCACATCACAACATGCCCTACAAAAACAAGTTAGACGTCCTCTACTTTGTTGTTGCAAGTTTTACGTGGCTGCTACGGGCTTAGCAAGAACCGTTCTTACCTACGCATCAAAAACCACAACGATAGTTTGTCAAGTTGGTGCTGTTTTAACCTTCGCAAGGACCGGACGTAGCCACACTCGGTTCAACTAAAGTTGGAGAAACTGTCACCCGCAAGCCACCTATGTGCAAAGCACGTCGGGAGAACCGGTCTCGCGTAAGCGTACGTGTAATGTTGGTCCGGGCCGCTTCATCCAACAATACCGCCGAACCAAAGTATGACATGCTGGTAAGCAGTATGACTTATATCGCCCACAACTCACTTGTGTTCTACTCGTGCATATAACATCAACACATAAAACCTAGGCTCGGATGCCACTGTTGGGAACGCAGTAATTTCAAAAAAATTCCTAAGCACACGCAAGATCATGGTGATGCATAGCAAAGAGGGGGGGAGTATGATCTACATACCTTGTAGATCGACAACGGAAGCGTTTGGTTGATGTAGTCGTACGTCTCCACGTTCCGACCGATAAAGCACCGAAACTACGGCACCTCCGAGTTCTAGCACACGTTCAGCTCGATGACGATCCCTGGACTCCGATCCAGCAAAGTGTCGGGGAAGAGTTTTGTCAGCACGACGGCGTGGTGACGATCTTGATGTACTACTGCCGCAGGGCTTCGCCTAAGCACCGCTACAATATGATCGAGGTGGAATATGGTGGCAGGGGGCACCGCACATGGCTAAGGAATGATCTCAAGGATCAACTTGTGTGTCTAGGGGTGTCCCCTGCCTCTGTATATAAAGGAGCCAAGGGAAGGGGGCCGGCCGGCCAAGGAGGGCGCGCCAAGGGAGTCCTACTCCCTCTGGGAGTAGGATTCCCCCCCAATCCTAGTTGGAATAGGACTCCTTGAGGGGGGGAAAGAGAGAGAGGGGGGCCGACCACCTCTCCTAGTCCTAATAGGACTAGGGAAGGGGGAGGCGCGCGGCCACATTGGGCTGCCCCTTTCTCCTTTCCACTAAAGCCCACTAAGGCCCATATAGCTCTCGGGGGGGTTCCAGTAACCTCCCGGTACTCCGGTAAAATCTCGATTTCACCCGGAACACTTCCAATATCCAAACATAGGCTTCCAATATATCAATCTTTATGTCTCGACCATTTCGAGAATCCTCATCATGTTCGTGATCACATTCGGGACTCCGAACTAACTTCGGTACATCAAAATGCATAAACTCATAATAACTGTCATCGTAACGTTAAGCGTGCGGACCCTACGGTTCGAGAACAATGTAGACATGACAGAGACACGTCTCCGGTCAATAACCAATAGCGGGACCTGGATGCCCATATTGGCTCCTACATATTCTACGAAGATCTTTATCGGTCAGACCGCATAACAACATACGTTGTTCCCTTTGTCATCGGTATGTTACTTGCCCGAGATTCGATCGTCGGTATCCAATACCTAGTTCAATCTCATTACCGGCAAGTCTCTTTACTCGTTCCGTAATACATCATCTCACAACTAACATATTAGTTGTAATGCTTGCAAGGCTTATGTGATGTGCATTACCGAGAGGGCCCAGAGATTCCTCTCCGACAATCGGAGTGACAAATCCTAATCTCGAAATACGCCAACCCAACATCTACCTTTGGAGACACCTGTAGAGCTCCTTTATAATCACCCAGTTACGTTGTGACATTTGGTAGCACACAAAGTGTTCCTCCGGTAAACGGGAGTTGCATAATCTCATAGTCATAGGAACATGTATAAGTCATGAAGAAAGCAATAGCAACATACTAAACGATCGGGTGCTAAGCTAATGGAATGGGTCATGTCAATCAGATCATTCAACTAATGATGTGATCCCGTTAATCAAATAACAACTCTTTTGTCTATGGTTAGGAAACATAACCATCTTTGATTAACGAGCTAGTCAAGTAGAGGCATACTAGTGACACTCTGTTTGTCTATGTATTCACACATGTATTATGTTTCCGGTTAATACAATTCTAGCATGAATAATAAACATTTATCATGATATAAGGAAATAAATAATAACTTTATTATTGCCTCTAGGGCATATTTCCTTCAGCAGCCACGTAAAACTTGCAACAACAAAGTAGAAGACGTCTAACTTGTTTTTGCAGGGCATGTTGTGATGTGATATGGTCAAGACGTGATGATATATAAGTTGTTGTATAATATGATCTTGTTTTCTTGAAGTTATCAGCAACTGGCAGAAGCCTTATGGTTGTCTCTTTATTGCATAAGATGCAAGCGCCAAATAATTGCTTTACTTTATCGCAATGCGATAGCAATAGTTGCAAGAGCAATAGTTGGCGAGAGGACCATGTGACCACACATTGATATAGATCAAGATGATGGAGATCATGGTGTCATGCCGGTGATGATGGAAATCATGAAGATGCTTTGGAGATGGAGATCAAAGGCACAAGATGATGATGGCCATATCATGTCACATATTTTGATTGCATGTGATGTTTATCTTTTATGCATCTTACTTTGCTTAGTTATGACAGTAGCATTATAAGATGACCTCTCACTAAATTTCAAGATAAAAGTGTTCTCCCTAAGTATGCACCGTTGCCAAAGTTCGTCGTGCCCAGACACCACGTGATGATCGGGTGTGACAAGCTCTACGTCCATCTACAACAGGTGCAAGTCAGTTTTGCACACGCAGAATACTCAGGTTAAACTTGACAAGCCTAGCATATGCAGATATGGCCTCGGAACACTGAGACTAAAAGGTCGAGCGTGAATCATATAGTAGATATGATCAACATAGTGATGTTCACCATTGAAAACTACTCCATTTGACGTGATGATCGGTTATGATTTAGTTGATTTGGATCACGTGATCACTCAGAGGATTAGAGGGATGTCTATCTAAGTGGGAGTTCTTAAGTAATATGATTAATTGAACTTAAATTTATCATGAACTTAGTCCTGGTAGTATTAGCATATCTATGTTGTAGATCAATAGCTCGCGTTTAGCTCCCCTGTTTTATTTTTGATATGTTCCTAGAGAAAACTAAGTTGAAAGATGTTAGTAGCAATGATGCAGATTGGATCCGTGATCTGAGGTTTATCCTCATTGCTGCACAGAAGAATTATGTCCTTGATGCACCGCTAGGTGACAAACCTATTGCAGGAGCAAATGCAGATGTTATGAACGTTTGGCTAGCTCAATATGATGACTACTTGATAGTTTAGCGCACCATGCTTAAACGGCTTAGAATCTGGACTTCAAAAACGTTTTGAATGTCATGGACCATATGAGATGTTCCAGGAGTTGAAGTTAATATTTCAAGCAAATACCCGAGTTGAGAGATATGAAGTCTCCAACAAGTTCTATAGCTAAAAGATGGAGGAGCATAACTCAAGCAGTGAGCATGTGCTCAGATTGTCTGGGTACTACAATCGCTTGAATCAAGTGGGAGTTAATCTTCCAGATAAAATAGTGATTGACAGAATTCTCTAGTCACCATCACCAAGTTAGTAGAACTTCGTGATGAACTATAATATGCAAGGGATAACGGAAATGATTCTGAAGCTCTTCGTGATGCTGAAATCGACGAAGGTAGGAATCAAGAAAAGCATCAAGTGTTGATGGTAAACAAAACCACTAGTTTCAAGTAAAGGGACAAAGGGAAGAAAGGGGAACTTCAAGAAGAACGGCAAGCAACTTGCTGCTCAAGTGAAAAAACCCAAGTCTGGACCTAAGCCTGAAACTGAGTGCTTCTACTGCAAAGGGACTGGTCACTAGAAGCGGAACTACCCCAAGTAATTGGCGGATAAGAAGGATGGCAAATTGGACATAGGTATATTTGATATACATGTTATTGATGTGTACTTTACTAGTGTTTATAGCAACCCCTCAGTATTTGATACTAGTTCAGTTGCTAAGAATAGTAACTCGAAACAGGAGTTGCAGAATGAACAGAGACTAGTTAAGGGTGAAGTGACAATGTGTATTGGAAATGGTTCCAAGATTGATATGATCATCATCGCACACTCCCTATACTGTCGGGATTAGTGTTAAACCTAAAATAAATGTTATTTAGTGTTTGCGTTGAGCATGAAAATGATTGGATCATGTTTATTGCAATACAGTTATTCATGTACTAAGTTAGAGAATAATTGTTGTTCTGTTTACATGAATAAAACCTTCTATGGTCATACACCCAATGAAAATGGTTTGTTGGATCTCGATCGTGGTGATACACATTTTCATAATATTGAAGCCAAAAGATGCAAAGTTAATAATGATAGTGCAACTTATTTGTGGCACTGCTGTTTAGGTTATATTGGTGTAAAGTGCATGAAGAAAATCCATGTTGATGGGCTTTTGGAATCACTTGATTATGAATCAGTTGATGCTTGCGAACCATGCCTCATGGGCAAGATGACTAAGACTCCGTTCTCCAGAACAATGGAGCGAGCAACAGATTTGTTGGAAATCATACATAGTGATGTATGTGGTCCGATGAATATTGAGGCTCGCGGCAGGTATCATTATTTTCTGATCTTCACAGATGATTTGAGCAGATATGAGTATATCTACTTGATGAAACACAAGTCTGAAACATTTGAAAAGTTCAAATAATTTCAGAGTGAAGTGGAGAATCATCGTAACAAAAATAAAAGTTTCTACGATATGATCGCAGAAGTAAAACATTTGAGTTGCGAGTTTGGCCTTCAGTTAAAACAATGTGAAATAGTTTCACTACTCACGCCACCTTGAACACCATAGTGTAATGGTGTGTCCGAACGTCGTAACCATACTTTATTAGATAAGGTGCGATCTATGATGTCTCTTACCAATTTACCACTATCGTTTTGGGGTTATGCATTAGAGACAGCTACATTCACGTTAAATAGGACACCATCTAAATCCGTTGAGACGACATCGTATGAACTATGGTTTGGCAAGAAACCTAAACTGTCGTTTCTTTAAGTTTGAGGCTGCAATGCTTATGTGAAAAAGTTTCAACCTGGTAAACTCAAACCCAAATCAGAGAAGTGCGTCTTCATAGGATACCCAAAAAGAAAATGTTGGGTACACCTTCTATCACAGATCCGAAGGCAAGATATTCATTGCTAAGAATGGATCCTTTCTAGAGAAGGAGTTTCTCTCGAAAGAAGTGAGTGGGAGGAAAGTAGAACTTGGTGAGGTAACTGTACCTGCTCCCTTATTGGAAAGTAGTTCATCACAGAAATCTATTCCCGTGACTAGTACACCAATTAGTGAGGAAGCTAATGATGATGATCATGTAACTTCAGATCAAGTTACTACCGAACCTCGTAGGTAAACCAGAGTGAGATCCGCACCAGAGTGGTATGGTAATCCTATTCTGGAGGTCATGTTACTTGACCATGACCAACCTACGAACTATGAGGAAGTGATGATGAACCCAGATTCCACGAAATGGCTTGAGGCCATGAAATCTAAGATCTGATCCATGTATGAGAACAAAGTATGGACTTTGATTGACTTGCCCAAAGATCGGCGAGCCATTGAGATTAAATGGATCTTCAAGTGGAAGACGGACACTAATAGTAGTGTTACTATCTACAAAGCTAGAATTGTCGCAAAAGGTTTTCGACAAGTTCAAGGTGTTGACTAGGATGAGAGTTTCTCACTCGTATCTATGCTTAAGTCTGTTCGAATCATGTTAGCAATTGCCACATTTTATGAAATCTGGCAAATGGATAAACAAAACTACATTCCTTAGTAGATTTATTAAAGAAGAGTTGTATATGATGCAACAAGAAGGTTTTGTCAATCCTAAAGGTACTAACAAAATATGCAAGCTCCAGCGATCCATCTATGGACTGGTGCAAGCATCTCGGAGTTGGAATATACGCTTTGATAAGTTGATCAAAGCATATAGTTTTATATAGACTTGTAGTAAAGCCTATATTTACAAGAAAGTGAGTGGGAGCACTACAACATTTCTGATAAGTATATGTGAATGACATATTGTTGATCAAAGATAAGGTAGAATTATTCTGCAAAGCATAAAGGAATGTTTGAAAGGAGTTTTTTTTCAAATAAAGACCTCGGTGAAGCTGCTTACATATTGAGCATCAAGATCTATAGAGATAGATCAAGACGCTTGATAAGTTTTTCAATGAGTACATACCTTGACAAGATTTTGAAGTAGTTCAAAATGGAACAATCAAAGAAGGAGTTCTTGCCTGTGTTACAAGGTGTGAAGTTGAGTAAGACTCAAAACCCGACCACGGCAGAAGATAGAGAGAGAATGAAAGTCATTCCCTATGCCTCAGCCATAGGTTCTATAAAATATGCCATGCTATGTACCAGACCTATTGTATACCCTGCCCTGAGTTTGCCAAGGGAGTACAATAGTGAACTAGGAGTAGATCACTGGACATTGGTCAAAATTATCCTTAGTGGAATAAGGATATGTTTCTCGATTATGGAGGTGACAAAAAGGTTCGTCGTAAAGGGTTATGTCGATGCAAATTTTGACACTGATCCAGATGACTCTAAATCTCAATTTGGATACATATTGAAAGTGGGAGCAATTAGCTAGAGTAGCTCCGTGCACATCATTGTTGACATAGAAATTTGCAAAATACTTACGGATCTGAATGTGGCAGACCCGTTGACTAAACTTCTCTCACAAGCAAAACATGATCACACCTTAGTACTCTTTGGGTGTTAATCACATAGCGATGTGAACTAGATTATTGACTCTAGTAAACCCTTTGGGTGTTGGTCACATGGCGATGTGAACTATGGGTGTTAATCACATGGTGATGTGAACTATTGGTATTAAATCACATGGCGATGTGAACTAGATTATTGACTCTAGTGCAAGTGGGAGATTGAAGGAAATATGCCCTAGAGGCAATAATAAAGTTATTATTTATTTCCTTATTTCATGATAAGTGTTTATTATTTATGCTAGAATTGTATTAACCGGAAACATAATACATGTGTGAATACATAAACAAACAGAGTGTCACTAGTATGCCTCTACTTGACTAGCTCGTTGAATCAAAGATGGTTAAGTTTCCTAGCCATAGACATGAGTTGTCATTTGATTAACAGGGTCACATCATTAGAGAATGATGTGATTGACTTGACCCATTCCGTTAGCATAGCACTTGATCGTTTAGTTTGTTGCTATTGCTTTCTTCATGACTTATACATGTTCCTATGACTATGAGATTATGCAACTCCCGTTTACCAGAGGAACACTTTGTGTGCTACCAAACATCACAACGTAACTGGGTGATTATAAAGGTGCTCTACAGGTGTCTGCGAAGGTACTTATTGGGTTGGCTGTGACACCCCAGGACCGGAGCTTCAGATGCCTTCCAGGGTTTCCGGGTTTCGTCGTGTGATTTGTTTGGTCCGTTGCATTTCATCTTTGCATCATGTGCATTGCATCATGTCATCATGCCATCATGTCATTTCTTTTCTTAACTCAACTAAATAAATGGCATGGATCTTTGATTCATTTAAACCAAGGGAATTCACGTGGTGATTTCTCTTTATAACATATCCTCCCAATATTAGGGGGCTATAATAAACATTCCATTCTTTTGGAATTAACCGTTGACACACTTGCAAATAAGTCCCAATGCCTTGGTTATCTCAATTCTTGGTCTCCGACTTGTCCTCATTTTCTTTTATCATTTTATCGAGGCTCTTCCTAGATGTTCAACATTTTTGGAAACTTCGGATCCATACTCCTTTCAAACGAGTTGAATTAAATTCAAATACATTTGAATTTATTCTTTCAATCTTGGTCTTTCCTAATTTTCTCGGTCCTAACATATTTTTGTGAGTCCGGGAAAACTATCCGCGCGTCCAACTTCGTCCCCTATCCTCTCTTTCTTTTCTTCCTTATCTCTGTTTTTCCTCTTTTGAGTGGGAGAGAGGGTGCCCAATAGGCCATTTAGGCCGAGCTGCACCTCAGGCCAGCCGCAGCCCACTTGGGCCTCCCTAGGCCCACCCCAGCGCTGGCCTCTAAGGCCCAGCCGCCCCACCAGCTCCATAACCCTAGCTACCCCGATCCCCTCCACTCGATCCCCATCTCTCGCTCTCTCCCTCTCCCATCGATCTCTCCCACACCGCCGCCAGAGAGCCACGCTCAACCCCCACCTCTCGCCCGCTGTCCTACTTCCTCTCGATCCCTCTCCTTTCCCCGCGCCTCCTCCATCCGCAGCCACCCTGCAGCAGAGGACCACGGCGCCCATCTCTTGCGCCTCCCCGTGCCGACGAACTCCGCCTTCCCTGCGCCTGTGCTTCGCTGACCGAAGGCGTCGTCCTCGAACTTCGCCAGCACCGCTCCTTTCGCCTGCATGCTCCCTCCTGCTCCTTCGACCTCGCCTTGCCCTGCGACCGCGCCGCCCGGCGAGCCCATGCTCCGGCACCGCGCTGCTGCACCCTTATTGCTCGCGGCACCCATCTCCTGCGCCTCCGCGGCCTCGCTTTCCTGTGTCTCCACTTCTTCCTCCGCTCGAGCCTCCCTTGAGCTCCTCTGCCTCCGCGCCCACCTGTCGTCGACGTTCCCGACGGCGTCGCCAGGAGCTTCCCCGAGCTACAGCAGGAACCACACCGACACTTGTTCTCCCCGGATCCACCTCAGCCTCACCGGACAGATGCACCACCAGCCTCCTGTCTTCTTTCTTTTGGACCAGCAGGTACATCGCCAAGTACCACAAGTTCCTGATGGATGCGCCAAGTCCCTAGCGAGACCCGTTTTCGTCAGGTTCGACTACACGGCTAAGACCTCAGAGTTGGACCGCAAGCGCCAAGTACCCCACCGGCAAGACCACACGGATGCCCGAACGATTCGCAAAGACCGACGAGAACGACTTCGTGGACCGACGAGTACCACGGCGACCGTTGTACGCCAAGTACCTCTCCGAAAAACGAACATGTACCATTACGTCCGGAGGTATCGGATCCGTCAAGTCCAACCACGAGTGGGTACAACTATCGGCGACCCCGAACGACTACGAAACGTGAACCTCTACCATCGACCCTAGAGCATGCGAGATCGACTACTTCCACTACCGTCGTCGCGAGAACGCATACTTCCCTCTACGAACGAGAACCGTCCCCTTTGCACGCTACAAAGTTATAACCACCGAGATCGGCGTCCGAGAATGAATGCTTGTGTTGTATGAGATGCACCCTTTGTCTGCACCGTGTCCGTTTTGCCACTCGTTTCCATGCCCCTAACTCGTGGGAACCCGGTTACCAGGATCACCCCACCATCTTTTGCACGCTTCCGTCACATTTTCTTTTGCACTGACGTCTCAATGAGTTGTCGGAACCGGAACGTTGCCGTGGCACCGTTTCGTTATCGTCGCCATAGCACCCCTTTCATTTCCACAACTATGACAAATGCTTTAGAATGCTCTTGTCAACTTGTAATAAAAATTGCATAAACTTGTTCATGTCATCCGCATCATGATAACAACTTTAAGAATGTTTAAATTGTTGTTTGCATTAAATTGCTAAATGCATATGGGGATTTTACCAGAATTGTTATTGTTGTTTCCGGCCTCATTTAAAATGCCTAACTATGTTTTCTACTCATGTTTCACCTCTTGACGTTCTTAACAACATTTAATATTGTTGGGTACATAAACGAGATCGAACTAAATAATGGATTGTGGTGTTTTGTCAATATGCATCCCGTTGCATATTGAGCTCCACTTAATTTGTAGGATTGTTTGTGCATTTTTGCCATGCCATGCTTCATTAAACCGGACATGTAGCATACTTGTTTGTGCATCGTGCCATGCTTATGTGGTGCTTGTTTACTATGTGGTTTGCTTCTTTCCGGTGTTGCTTCTTCTCGGTAACCCGGTAACGTCGCGTTTGTGAGGAACCGTTCGACTACGTTCGTTTGTCTTCTTCATGGACTCGTTCTTCTTCCTTGCGGGATCTCAGGCAAGATGACCATACCCTCGAAATCACTTCTATCTTGACTTGTTAGATGCTCGCTCTTTTGCTATGCCTATGCTGTGATACCTACCACTTGCTTATCATGCCTCCCATATTGTTAAGCCAAGCCTCTAACCACCTTGTCCTAGCAAACCATTGTTTGTCTATGTTACCGCTTGCCCAGCCCCTCTTATAGCGTTGTTAGTTGCAGGTGAAGATTGAAGTTTGTTCCTTGTTGGAACATGGAGATGTTGTTCCTTGTTGGAACATGTTTACTTGTTGGGATATCACAATATCTCTTATCTAATTAATGCATCTATATACTTGGTAAAGGGTGAAAGGCTCGACCTTATGCCTGGTGTTTTGTTCCACTCTTGCCGCCCTAGTTTTCCGTCATATCGGTGTTATGTTCCTGGATTTTGCGTTCTTACATGGTTGTGTTATAATGGGAACCCCTTGACAGTTCGCCTTGAATAAAACTCCTCCAGCAAGGCCCAACATTGGTTTTACCATTCGCCACCTAGCCTTTTCTTTCCCTTGAGTCGGCCGACTCAAGGGTCATCTTTATTTTAAACCCCCGGGCCAGTGCTTCTCTAAGTGTTGGTCCAACCCAGAGCACCATGCGGGGCCGTCCCTTGGCAACTTGGGTTACGTTGGCTCCCGTACGCTTAGCTTATCCGGTGTGCCCTGAGAACGAGATATGTGCAGCTCCTATCGGGATTTGTCGGCACAGCGGGTGGTCTTGCTGGACTTGTTTTACCATTGTCGAGGATGTCTTGTAACCGGGGCTCCGAGTCTGATCGGGTCTTCCCGCTAGAAGGAATATCCTTCGTTGACCGTGAGAGCTTGTGATGGGCTAAGTTGGGACACCCCTGCAGGGATTTGAACTTTCGAAAGTCGTGCCCGCGGTTATGGCAGATGGGAATTCGTTAACGTCCGGTTGTAGAAAACCTGAAGTTGACCTTAATTAAAATGCATCAACCGCGTGTGTAACCGTGATGGTCTCTTTCCGGCGGAGTCCGGGAAATGAACACGGTGTTGGAGTTATGCTTGACGTAGGTTGTTCTAGGATCACTTCTTGATCATAGTTGTTCGACCGTGCTTTGCCTTCTCTTCTCGCTCTCATTTGCGCATGTTAGCCACCATATATGCTAGTCGCTTGCTGCAGCTCCACCTCAGACCTTTACCTTACCCATAAGCTTAAATAGTCTTGATTGCGAGGGTGTGAGATTGCTGAGTCCCCGTGACTCACAAAGACTTCCAAAACCAGCTTGCAGGTGCCGATGAGTCCGTGCAGATGACGCAACCAAGCTCAGGAGGAGCTCGATGAAGATCTTGTCCTTTGTGTTGTTCCGTTTTTAGTTGATCAGTAGTGGAGACCAGTCGGGACGATCGGGGATCTGTGTAGCATTTGGGGTAGTCTTCTTTTATTTTGGTTCCGTAGTCGGACCTTGTGTGTATCTGGATGATGTAATGCTTTATTCATGTATTGTGTGAAGTGGCGAGTGTAAGCAAACTATGTATCTTTTCCCCTATTGTATTACATGGGTTGTTTGCGAAGATTACCTCACTTGCGACATTGCTTTCAATGCGGTTATGCCTCTAAGTCGTGCTTCGACACGTGGGAGATATAGTCGCATCGAGGGCGTTACATTGGCGTATTTCGAGATTAGGATTTGTCACTCTGATTGTCGGAGATGTATCTCTGGGCCCTCTCGGTAATGCACATCACTTAAGCCTTGCAAGCATTGCAACTAATGAGTTAGTTGCGGGATTATGTATTACGGAACGAGTAAAGAGACTTACCGGTAACGAGATTGAACTAGGTATTGAGATACCGACGATCGAATCTCGGGCAAGTAACAAACCGATGACAAAGGAAACAACGTATGTTGTTATGCGGTTTGACCGATAAAGATCTTCGTAGGATATGTAGGAACAAATATGAGCATCCAGGTTCCGCTATTGGTTATTGACCGGAGACATGTCTCGGTCATGTCTACATAGTTCTCGAACCCGTAGGGTTCACACGCTTAAATTTTCGGTGACGATTTGTATTATGAGTTATGTGATTTGATGTACCGAAGGTAGTTCGGAGTCCCAGATGAGATCGGGGACATAACGAGGAGTCTCGAAATGGTCGAGACGTAAAGATCGATATATTGGACGACTATATTCGGACATCAAAAAGGTTCCGAGTGATTCGGGTATTTTTCGGAGTACCGGGGAGTTACGGGAATACACGGAAGTAGTATTGGGCCTTAATGGGCCTTAGTGGGAAGGAGAGGCAGCAGCCAAGACGTGGCGCGCGCCCCTCCCAAGCCCAGTCCGAATTGGACAAGGGGTTTGGGGCGCCCCCCCTCTCCCTTCCTTCTCCACTCCCCTCCTTTCCCCTTCTCCTAGTTGGACTAGGAAAGGAGGAAACTTACTCCTACTAGGAGTAGGAATCCTACTCCCTTGGCGCGCCCCTCCTAGGGACAGCCTCCTCCTCCCTTGCTCCTTTATATACGGAGGCAGGGGGCACCCCAAGACACACAAGTTGATCTGTTGTTCTCACGCAGCCGTGTGCGGTGCCCCCCTCCACCATATTCCACCTCGGTCATATCGTAGCGGTGCTTAGGCGATGCCCTGCGTCGGTAGCAACATCATCACCGTCATCACACCGTCGTGCTGACGGAACTCTCCCGTGAAGCTCTGCTGGATCGGAGTTCGCGGGACGTCATCGAGCTGAACGTGTGCTGAACTCGGAGGTGCCGTGCGTTCGGTACTTGGATCGGTCGGATCGTGAAGACGTACGACTACATCAACCGCATTGTGCTAACGCTTCCGCTTTCGGTCTACGAGGGTACGTGGACACACTCCCCCCCTCGTTGCTATGCATCACCATGACCTTGCGTGTGCGTAGGAAATTTTTGAAATTACTACGTTCCCCAACAATATTGTGCCCTCCTCCATGCGTAATGCGTGCACGACTCTAGGGCAACCCTTTGTGATGGCTGCCTGTCCATCCTTCACTGTCTTCATTAGGACTTCTCGATGCTCATTGTAGTCTGGATGAAATACTTTAACCTTCATTGCATGTCCACTAATCATGTACTTTGCGAGGTAATATTGAGTGAACTGCTTTGGGAACCACTAGGAACGAAAAAGATTCAGACATTGTTGTCTAACAACTCATTATGGGCAGTAAAAAGAGAAGGCTGCAGAGTTTGTAGTTACCATCCTAGAACTCACTATTTTATTGGATAGAGCATAAACAAAATAATTTGCTTGCCACCTGATACGTCTCCGCCGTATCTACTTTTCCAAACACTTTTGCCCTTGTTTTGGACTCTAACTTGTATGATTTGAATGGAACTAACCCGGACTGACGCTGTTTTCAGCAAAATTGCCATGATGTTGTTTTATGTGCAGAAAACAAAAGTTCTCGGAATGACCTGCAACTCCACGGAATACCTTACAATAAATAATAAAAAATCCTCGCCAAAGATGAAGACCTGGGGGCCACACCTTTCTCACGAGGGTGGGGGCCCCCCCCCTAAGGCGCGCCCCCTACCTCGTGGGCCCCTTGGAAACCCCCCGACTCCAACTCCAACTCTATATAACTGCTTTCGGGGAGAAAAAAATAGGAGAGAAGAAATCATCACGTTTTACGATACGGAGCCGCTGCCAAGCCCTAAAACCTCTCGGGAGGGCTGATCTAGAGTCCGTTCGGGGCTTCAGAGAGGGGGATTCGTCACCGTCGTCATCATCAACCATCCTCCATCACCAATTTCATGATGCTCACCGCCGTGCGTGAGTAATACCATCGTAGGCTTGCTGGAAGGTGATGGGTTGGATAAGATTCACCATGTAATCGAGTTAGTTTTGTTAGGGTTTGATCCCTAGTATCCACTATGTTCTAAGATTGATGTTACTATGACTTTGCTATGCTTAATGCTTGTCACTAGGGCCCGAGTGCCATGATTTAAGATCTGAACCTATTATGTTTTCATCAATATATGAGAGTTCTAGATCCTATCTTGCAAGTCTATAGTCGCCTATTATGTGTTATGATCCGTTAACCCCGAAGTGACAATAATCGGGATACTTACCAGTGATGACCGTAGTTTGAGGAGTTCATGTATTCACTATGTGCTAATGCTTTGTTCCGATTCTCTATTAAAAGGAGGCCTTAATATCCCTTAGTTTCCATTAGGACCCCGCTGCCACGGGAGGGTAGGACAAAAGATGTCATGCAAGTTCTTTTCCATAAGCACGTATGACTATATTCGGAATACATGCCTACATTACATTGATGAATTGGAGCTAGTTCCGTGTCACCCTATGTTATGACTGTTACATGATGAACCGCATCCGGCATAGTTATCCATCATTGATCCAATGCCTACGAGCTTTCCATATACTGGTTTACGCTTATTTACTTTCCCATTGCTATTGTTAAAATCACTACAAAATACCAAAAACACTACTTTTCTTTCGTTACTCTTTTGTTACCGTTACCATCACTATCATATTACTTTGCTACTAAACACTTTGGTGCAGATACTAAGTTTCCAGGTGTGGTTGAATTGACAACTCAGCTGCTAATACTTGAGAATATTCTTTGGCTCCCCTTGTGTTGAATCAATAAATTTGGGTTGAATACTCTACCCTCGAAAGCTGTTGCAATCCCCTATACTTGTGGGTTATCAAGACTAATTTTTGGCGCCGTTGCCGGGGAGCATAGCTCTATTCTTTGAGTCACTTGGGATATATATCTGCTTATCATTATGAAGAACTTGAGAGATCCAAAAACCAAGATCTATCCCTCAACTACGAGGGGAGGTAAGGAACTTCCATCTAGCTCTGCACTTGATTCACCTTCTGTTATGAGTAAGTTTGCGACACCTACACCTGCTTCTGCTATTCGTTCTGATATGTCACATGTTATTAATGATGCTACTTCTGCCATGCATGATACTTATGATGAAACTACCTCTATGCTTGATACTACTATGCCACTTAGTGATTTTCTCAAGGAACGACTTGCTAGGGCTAGAGAGATTAAAAATATTGAATCTGATTATGAAGATGAAAGTGATGATGAAGAATCACTTGTTATTCCTGAGGGTTATTTATTTGATCAAGATGCTTCTTTAGCTATTTTATCTTGCAAAGATAGATATGAACTCAAAAGGTTATTAGCTAAATGGAATAAGCAATCTCCAAATGCTAGGATGAGACCTGACCCTGCTTTTGCTACTTCACCTATATGTGTTGCTGATAATGATTATGAATTCTCTGTTGATCCTGATATAATTACTTTGGTTGAATCTGATCCTTTTCATGGTTATGAATCTGAAACTGTTGTAGCACATCTTACTAAATTAAATGATATAGCCACCCTGTTCACTAATGATGAGAGATCTCGCTACTTTTATATCCTTAAAATATTTCCGTTCTCATTAAAGGGTGATGCTAAGATATGGTTTAATTCTCTTGATCCTGGTTGTGTGCGTAGTCCCCAGGATATGATTTACTACTTCTCTGCTAAATATTTCCCTGCGCATAAGAAACAAGCTACTTTAAAGGAAATATACAACTTTGTGCAAATTAAAGAAGAGAGTCTCCCACAAGCTTGGGGGAGGATTCTCAAGTTAATTAATGCTTTGCTTGATCATCCTCTTAAGAAAAATGAAATACTTGATATCTTTTATAATGGACTAACCGATGCTTCCAGAGATTACCTGGATAGTTGTGCTGGTTCTCTTTTCAGGGAAAGAACACCGGATGAAGCTGAAATCTTATTGAATAATATGTTGACAAATGAAAATAATTGGGCACCTCTTGAGCCAGCTCCTGAGCCAGCTCCTGCTCCAATTGATGATCCTATTCCTAAACCAACTCCTAAGAAGAGAGGTGTTCTATTTCTCAGTCCTGAAGATATGCAAGAGGCAAAGAAATCTATGAAAGAAAAAGGTATTAAATCTGAAGATGTTAAGAATTTACCTCCTATTAAAGAAATACATGGTCTCAATTTACCGCCTGATGAAGAAATATATGATCTTAATCCTTTATTTATTGAAGAACCTCCAGACCTCGATAACCCGACACAGGTAGTAAAGGTAAATTCTCTCTATAGATATGATAAAGCTAAAATCCCTCCTACTAAAATTGCTAGTCAATGCTTGGATGAGTTTGATAATTTTATATTTAAGCAAGAAGACTTCAATGCTTATTTTGGTAGACAATTAAAACAAGATACTGATATGATTAAATACTTGGGTGATTATATGGCTAATATTAGAGGTGAACCTAAAGTTGTTAGCAAATATGCTTCTATGGTTACCACTCAAGTAGAACAAGTACTTAAAGCTCAAAAAGAATTGCTCAATGAGATGAATAGTAAGAAAAACGATTATGCTGTTAAAGTGGCTACTAGAACTGGTAGAATGACTCAGGAACCTTTGTATCCTGAAGGCCACCCTAAGAGAATTGAGCAAGATTCTCAGAGAAATAAAATTGGTGCACCTAGTTCTTCTAACAAGAATAAAAAGAAAAATGATAGAACTGTGCAAACTTCTAGTGAACCTATTGCTGAACCACCTGATAATCCAAATGATATCTCTATGTCTGATGCTGAAACACAATCCGGTAATGAATATGAACCTAATGAAAATGTTAATGATGATGTTCATATTAATGCTCAACCTAGTAATGATAATGATGTAGAAATTGAACCTGCTGTTGATCTTGATAACCCACAATCAAAGAATCAACGTTATGATAAGAAATACTTTGTTGCTAGGAAACATGGTAAAGAAATAGAACATTGGGTTCAGAAACCCATGCCTTTTCCTCCCAAACCATCCAAGAAAAAGGATGATGATGATTTTGAGCGCTTTGCTAAAATGATTAGACCTATATTTTTGCGTATGCGATTGACTGATATACTCAAAACAAATCCTTATGCTAAGTACATGAAAGATATTATTACAAATAAAATAAAGATACCGGAAGCTGAAATTTCCACCATGCTTGCAAACTTCCACAATGGGGTAGTGTTAGGGATCCCCCTAAATCTAAATTTAGAAACTTTCTTGCTAGTATAACTGTAGGGGAATCCAGAGATATAACGCAAGCTACCATAGGGAGCATTCACTTTCCTGCTATACATTATTTCTCTCTCTTCATAGGTAGGTGCATAAATGCTAAGGATGAAGCATATCACATGTGTGTCCCTGACCTTAGCATTCTCAGGAGTGCTGTGTCAGGAGACCAATCTTATCATATGGGAGCCATTGTAGCCCGTAGGTTGCATCATAATAGACATAATGGAGATTTCTTTGGAGGAATTTATGCAACCCGCTTAGACAAATTTCTTGAGATAGACCTTCGTGAGGAGACATGGTGTTGCCTCCTGCTTATTTAGATTTTGATTCTATGGTTTCCAACCATTTTGTCGAGAGGAATGAATCACCTCTCTAGTACCGACTAATCTTTGAAAGACGCCGTGCTATCCATATTATTCTCCCTACTCCTGCTTTCTTTGATTATCAGGCAAGAGGAGGACATACTATTACCAGAGAGGAGGCAGATGAGTACGAGAGGAGAGCGGAGGCCGCTTGTCGCCACGCTGCAGCTCAGGAGGCGATAGCTGCTGCATCTCAGTACGACCCCAACTACTATTATGGATATCAGCCAGGCCAGCCATGGCCATAGACCAACTTAGGCCAAAAGCCTAAGCTTGGGGGAGTACGTATTTCTCACCGACATTACATTTATGTTCACACACACTCATTGCCAGATGTCAGTGCTCATACTTTTTCATTGTATCATCCATGCTAGTTTATTTTCTTTTATGCTTTCCTTTTGTGTGTTTGATGAACCTTAAGAAAAAAACCAAAAAAATTACTTGTAGCTTTTAATTAATTTACTTTCCATGCTGTAGTAGTAATTAAAAAGAAAACCCAAAAATATTTCCTGTTCTTCTTTTGCTTGTTGGGAGCTTTCTCGTGTAAATAGTTTTATTTCTTTTCTTTTTTTTGGGGGTCAGTAGGAGAAGACCTTGATTAAATTGTTGAAGTGGCTCTTATATGCATTATTGTTTATCTAACAAAAGAGCCCATATTGCCTTGTCTTCTCCTGTTTATTGAATGCTCGCAGATTCCAGCTTACTCCAATGAACGTGCACTCTTATTATTATTCACATCGTTCGGTCGTGCAAGTGAAAGGCAATTATGATGTTATATGATGGACTGACTAAGATGAGAAAAGCTGGTATGAACTCGACCTCTTTTGTTTTTGTAAATATGATGAGTTCATCGTTCTTGATTCAGCTTGTTATGAATAAACATGTTTGCAATGACAATTAGAGATCATAGTTGCTTATGCCATGATTGATTAGCTATGAGTTATAATGGTTTACCTTGCGTGCCAACATGCTATTAAAATGATTATGATGTGGTATGATAGGGTGGTATCCTCCTCTGAATGATTTAAGTGACTTGACTTGGCACATGTTCACGCATGTAGTTGAAACAAATCAACATAACCTTCACGATATTTATGTTCATGGTGGATTATATCCTACTCATGCTTGCAACCAATGTTTATTAATTTTAATGCATGTACATGGCTGTTGTCGCTCTCTAGTTGGTCGATTCCCAGTCTTTTGCTAGCCTTCACCTGTACTAAGCAGGAATACTGCTTGTGCATCCAAACCCCTTAAACCCCAAAGTTATTCCACATGAGTCCACTATACCTTCCTATATGCGGTATCTACCTGCCGTTCCAAGTAAATTTGTATGTGCCAAACTCTAAACCTTCAAATAATCATCCTGTTTTGTATGCACGAATAGCTCATGTATTAACTAGGGTTGTCTGTATCTTCCATGTTAGGCGGGTTATTCTCAAGAGGAGTGGACTTCACTCCTCATTCACGAGATAAACGGCTGGTCACCGGGATGCCTAGTCCCATGCTTTATGCAAACTAAATCAAAATAATTGCAAACAAAACTCCCCCTGGGACCTGATGTATGTTGGAGGCACTCGTTGTTTTGAGCAAGCCATGGATTGATGTTTGTTGGTGGAGGGGGAGTATATACTTTACCATTCTGTTTGGGAACCGCCTATAATGTGTGTATCATGGAAGATATCGCCATCTCTCGGTTGTTATGTTGACAATGAAAGTATACCGCTAAAAATGTTATTCACCTCTATTTCAAAACCGAGCTCTAGCACCTCTACAAATCCCTGCTTCCCTCTGCGAAGGGCCTACCTATTTACTTTTATGTTGAGTCATCACCCTCTTATTAAAAAGCACTAGCTGGAGAGCGTAGCTGTCATTTGCATTCATTGTTGTTAATTTATATTTGGTGTGACTATGATTGGATCTCTTTTACCACGAATTACAATGTCTAGTCAGTCCTTGATCTTTAAAGGTGCTATGCATTTATGTTTTGCGGTCTTAGAAAGGGCTAGCGAGATACCATCTTGTCATATCATATTATGATTGTTTTGAGAAAGTGTTGTCATCCGAGATTTATTATTATGGCTTGCTAGTTGATTATGTTATTGATATGAGTAATCATGAGACCTGAGAATTATTGCAAATGTGGTTAGTTATAATCTTTGCTGAAAACTTGAATGATAGCTTGACATATTTACAACAACAAGAGCAAACAGAGTTTGTAAAAGTTTTTCTTTATTTCTTTCAGTTTGTCAACTGAATTGCTTGAGGACAAGCAAGGGTTTAAGCTTGGGGGCGTTGATACGTCTATGTCGTATCTTCTTTTCCAAACACTTTTGCCCTTGTTTTGGACTCTAACTTGTATGATTTGAATGGAACTAACCCGGTCTTACAATGTTTTCAGCAGAATTGCCATGATGTTGTTTTATGTGCAGAAAACAAAAGTTCTCAGAATGACCTAAAACTCCACGGAATACCTTACAATAAATAATAAAAAATCCTCGCCAAAGATGAAGACCAGGGGGGCCACACCCTTCTCACGAGGGTGGGGGGCGCTCCCCCCCCCAGGGCGCGCCCCCTACCTCGTGGGCCCCCTGGAAACCCCCCGACTCCAACTCCAACTCTATATAACTGCTTTCAGGGAGAGAAAAATAGGAGAGAAGAAATCATCGCGTTTTACGATATGGAGCCGCTGCCAAGCCCTAAAACCTCTCAGGAGGGCTGATATGGAGTCCGTTCGGGGCTCTGGAGAGGGGGATTCGTCACCGTCGTCATCATCAACAATCCTCCATCACCAATTTCATGATGCTCACCGCCGTGCGTGAGTAATTCCATCGTAGGCTTGTTGGACGGTGATGGGTTGGATGAGATTCACCATGTAATCGAGTTAGTTTTGTTGGGGTTTGATCCTCAGTATCCACTATGTTGTGAGATTGATGTTGCTATGACTTTGCTATGCTTAATGCTTGTCACTAGGGCCCGAGTGCCATGATTTTAGATCTGAACCTATTATGTTTTCATCAATATACGAGAGTTCTAGATCCTATCTTGCAAGTCTATAGTCACCTATTATGTGTTATGATCTGTTAACCCCGAAGTGACAATAATCGGGATACTTACCGGTGATGACCGTAGTTTGAGGAGTTCATGCATTCACTATGTGCTAATGCTTTGTTCTGGTTCTCTATTAAATGGAGGACTTAATATCCCTTAGTTTCCATTAGGACCCCGCTGCCACGGGAGGGTAGGACAAAAGATGTCATGCAAGTTCTTTTCCATAAGCACGTATGACTATATTCGGAATACATGCCTACATTACATTGACGAATTGGAGCTAGTTCTGTGTCACCCTATGTTATGACTGTTACATGATGAACCGCATCCGGCATAATTATCCATCATTGATCCAATGCCTACGAGCTTTCCATATAATGGTTTACGCTTATTTACTTTCCCGTTGCTATTGTTACAATCACTACAAAATACCAAAAACATTACTTGCTTTCGTTACTCTTTTGTTACCGTTACCATCACTATCATATTACTTTGCTACTAAACACTTTGCTGCAAATACTAAGTTTCCAGGTGTGGTTGAATTGACAACTCAGCTGCTAATACTTGAGAATATTCTTTGGCTCCCCTTGTGTCGAATCAATAAATTTGGGTTGAATACTCTACCCTCGAAAGTTGTTGCAATCCCCTATACTTGTGGGTTATCACCACCATTCGTATATTTTTGCTAATAATCCTTATCAGTTTCCTCACTTGATGCTTGTTCATAAATATCTCATTGCCCCATACGCAAAAAGGGTCGATGTGTGGATCCTTGCCAAGGGCATATGTACCTGCTACCTCTTGAGCATGCGTTGGTTTTCCCTTGAAGAGGAAAGGGTGATGCAGCAAAGTAGCATAAGTATTTCCCTCAGTTTTTGAGAACCAAGGTATCAATCTAATAGGAGACTACACACAAATCGCCTAGTACCTGCACAAACAAATAAGAACCTTGCAACCAACGCGATAAATGGGTTGTCAATCCCTTCACGGCCACTTGCAAAAGTGAGATTTGATAAAGATAATAAGGTAAATATTTTTGGTATTTTTGTTGTATATATTGGAAAGTAAAGATTGCAAAATAAATAGTAAAATGGAATTGTAGATCGGAAACTTATATGATGTAAAGTAGACCCAGGGGGCATAGGTTTCACTAGTGGCTTCTCTCAAGATAGCATATATTATGGTGGGTGAACAAATTATTGCCGAGCAATTGATAGAAAAGCGCATAGTTATGAGAATATCTAGGCATGATCATAAACATAGGCATCACGTCCGTGTCAAGTGGACCGAAACGATTCTGCATCTACTACTATTACTCCACACATCGACCGCTATGCAGCATGCATCTAGAGTATTAAGTTCACAAGAACAAAGTAACGCATTAGGCAATATGACATGATGTAGAGGGATAAACTCAAGCAATATGACATAAACCCCATCTTGTTATCCTTGATGGCAATAATACAATATGTGCCTTGCTTCCCCTGCTGTCACCGGGAAAGGACACTGTCGGTGTCAAAACCAGCGGATCTCGGGTAGGGGGTCCGGAACTGTGCGTCTAAGGCGGATGGTAACATGAGGCAGGGGACACGATGTTTTACCCAGGTTCGAACTTGCCATGTATTTTTGTGATATTTGTGGTGACTAGCAGAAGCTTGCAAAGTAGCGTAATTGGTAATGCTGATTTCAGGGACTTAGAATTTCACTAAGTCCTTGTCCTGATTGTGTCGTTATGCCATATGTTAATGTTGTTTCCTAGTGATCCGTGCCTCTTTTGAGGATGATCAGTAAGGATGTTTTATTAACATTATGGTGCTCTATCCATCCATGTCTTTGTTTGCATTTATGGAGCAACCTAGCTTGAGTCAATCAAGCTCTACTTTTGCTATAAAATGTTCCTGGCAGATTGTTGACATGTTTAGCGATTTTGCCGAGGATGTTGCTATTGGTCCGTGCATGCTATGATGTTGTTCTTGCCATGTCTAGCTTCTATGCCATGTCTTCTTCATGGGTGTATGCTTAGTTTGTCATGTCATGATTTGTAGTGAGTGCATCGAGCTCGTAAACATGCCTACTCGTTAACTGTTTTGCATGCTCCTGTTTTTCACAAAGTCTGAATCTGTTTATGTTTTTGCTATGTTCACATGCTTGCAATTGTATTTTATGATCCCTTTTGGCTCAAGGTCACTAAGGGACGTTTGTTAAGTTCTTTGAGTAACTTCATGTCATGCCTTGCTTTGCCATGTTAAGTTCCTGTAGCATATAGTTTTCATGCTCCAAAGTATGCTTCCTGATGATAAATTCTTGACTTGTGTTAATTTCACTAAGTCTGAAACCTGTTATCGTTTGCACTTTTGCCACGCTTGTTTGAACCTGTTAATGGATGAATTAGCCATAGCTCAGTGTTCATCTTTTGTCAAGCTTCATGAGTGTATCATTGCCATGTATTTTGTTGCCATGTTTGAGTGTTCTAGCATATTTATCTTGATGCATTTAGTTGGTCACTTGCTGATTATCGCAGACCAGTGCCATATTTGTTTTGCTTGCCATTTCCAAACCGTGCATCCGATTCCGGTGATCTTTATATTGATTTCAACCGAAATCACCTGACCTTTATAGTGGCACTCTTGGATTTCCAAGTTGTGGCTAGGTTCAATCATTCCTTTCCAAATCATGCATATGCATCACATACTGCATCCCGCATATCATACCATGTTCGTGTGTTGGTTGTTTACTATGTTGTGTGCTTCTTTCCGGTGTTGCTTCTTCGGGTTGGTTCCGATTACGTCGCGTTTGTGAGGACCCGTTCAACTAAGTCTGTTTGTCTTCTTCATGGACTCGTTCTTCTTCCTTGCGGGATTTCAGGCAAGATGACCATACCCTCGAAATCACTTCTATCTTTGCTTGCTAGTTGCTCGCTCTTTTGCTATGCCTATGCTGCGATACCTACCACTTGCTTATCATGCCTCCCATATTGTTGTGCCGAGCCTCTAACCCACCTTGTCCTAGCAAACCATTGTTTGGCTATGTTACCGCTTTGCTCAGCCCCTCTTATAGCGTTGTTAGTTGCAGGTGAAGATTGAAGTTTGTTCCTGGTTGGAACATGGAGATGTTGTTCCTTGTTGGAACATGTTTACTTGTTGGGATATCACAATATCTCTTATTTAATTAATGCATCTATATACTTGGTAAATGGTGGAAGGCTCGGCCTTATTCCTGGTGTTTTGTTCCACTCTTGCCGCCCTAGTTTCCGTCATATCGTGTTATGTTCCCGGACTATGCATTCCTTACGCGGTTGGGTTATAATGGGAACCCCTTGATAGTTCGCCTTGAATAAAACTCCTCCAGCAAGGCCCAACATTGGTTTTACCATTCGCCACCTAGCCTTTTCATTCCCTTGGGTTCTTCAGACTCAAGGGTCATCTTTATTTAAACCCCCGGGCCAGTGCTCCTCTGAGTGTTGGTCCAATCTGCCAGCTGCCGGTGGCCACCAGGGGCAACTCTGGGCTGGCCTACTGGAACCTTGGACAATCCGGTGTGCCCTGAGAAAGAGATATGTGCAGCTCCTATCGGGATTTGTCGGCACATTCGGGTGGCTTTGCTGGTCTTGTTTTACCATTGTTGAAATGTCTTGTAACCGGGATTCCGAGTCTGATTGGGTCTTCCCGCTAGAAGGAATATCCTTCGTTGACCGTGAGAGCTTGTGATGGGCTAAGTTGGGACACCCCTGCAGGGATTTGAACTTTCGAAAGCCGTGCCCGCGGTTATGGGCAGATGGGAATTTGTTAATATCCGGTTGTAGAAAACCTGAAGTTGACCTTAATTAAAATACATCAACTGCGTGTGTAACCGTGATGGTCTCTTCTCGGCGGGGTCCGGGAAGTGAACACGGTGTTGGAGTTATGCTTGACATAGGATGTTCAAGGTTCACTTCTTGATCATAGTTGTTCGACCGTGCTTTTGCCTTCTCTTCTCGCTCTCATTTGCGTATGTTAGCCACCATATATGCTAGTCGCTTGCTGCAGCTCCACATCATACCTTTTACCTTTCCTATAAGCTTAAATAGTCTTGATCGCGAGGGTGTGAGATTGTTGAGTCCCCGTGACTCACAGATACTTCCAAAACTAGTTTGCAGGTGCCGATGTTACCGAGCAGGTGACACAAGCAAGCTCAAGGAGGAGCTCGATGAAGATCTTGTCCTTTGTGTTGTTTCGTGCTAGTTGATCAGTAGTGGAGCCCAGTCGGGACGATCGGGGATCTGTGTAGCATTTGGGGTAGTGTTCTTTTATTTTGGTTCCGTAGTCGGACCTTGATTGTATCTGGATGATGTAATGCTTTACTCATGTAATTGTGTGAAGTGGCGATTGTAAGCCAACTATGTATCTCTTTCCCTTATGTATTACATGGGTTGTGTGAAGATTACCTCACTTGCGACATTGCTTTCAATGCGGTTATGCCTCTAAGTTGTGCTTCGACATGTGGGAGATATAGCCGCATCGAGGGCGTTACAGTTCAGGAGATCGCACAGGCAACCGCTCCGACCCTCAATTCGGAGCCAGTTGCGCCGTCCATGGACGGGTGGATGGACCCCGCGACGGAGGGCTTACCCTCAGCGGCGATCGAGCCAAACATCGACCTTACCTTGCACGAGAGCCGTGTTGTTAAACTGCCGGATCCTTCTCCGGCCACGGACTCTGAGCCGCCTGCGCCCGTTCCTATCGAATCCGATTGGGCGCCGATCATGGAGTTTACCTCCGCGGATATTTTTTAGCCTCGCCCTTTGGCGACATACTGAACTCATTAAGGTCTCTCTCCTTGTCAGGAGGATCCTGGCCGAACTATGTCTGGCAGGACTGGGATGCGGACGACAAAGAAATTCGCGGCCCACCCACCACCCACTTAGTAGCCACTGTCGATGACTTAACCGACATGCTCAACTTCGACTCTGAAGACATCGACGGTATGGACGATGATGCAGGAGATGAAGAGGAACCACTGCCCACAGGGCACTGGACAACCACCTCATCATACGATATATACATGGTGGATACACCCAAAGAAAGCAATGGCGATGAGATAGCGGAGGATGACCCCTCCAAGAAGTAACCCAAGCGCCGATGTCAGCGGCGCCGCTCTAAGTGCTGCCAAAGAAAAAGTGGTGATACCGGCACAGGAGATAATAACACTCCGGATAGTGCCAAAGACAACAACAATCCCCTCCAGCAAGATTTAGAGCAGGAGGATGGAGGAGCCAGCCCTCCTGAGAGAGCGGCAGATGGAGAGGCGGAGGATGATAATTACATGCCCCCTCCGATGACGAGGCAAGCCTCGGCGATGACGAATTCGCCGTGCCAGAGGATCCCGTCGAACAAGAGCGCGTCAAACGCCGGCTTATAGCCACGACAAATAGCCTTAAGAAAAAGCAGCAGCCGCTTCAAGCTGATCAAGATCTGCTAGCTGACAGATGGACTGAAGTCCTCGCGGCCGAGGAATATAAACTCGAGTGCCCCTCCAAGAGTTTCCCAAAATGCAGGTTGCTACCCCGACTGGAGGAAGAAGCGTATGTCGCGGCTGATCAGCCACCTCGTGGCCGCGATAGAGAGGCATTCCAGCCAAAAACTCAGCCTGCACCCCGACGCCATTCAAATAAAAAGGCATGGGGAGATACGCCAGACCTGCGAGACATATTGGAGGACAAAGCAAAGCATGCAAGATCGATCTATGGATCACGAGGGCGCGCCACTATGCGAGACGATAAACGTCACGCTGGATACATTAAAAGTAAATCTGGTAGGGCCGAACACAGCGGGCAAGACCCATTCGAGCTGCGTCGCGATATAACCCAATACAGAGGCGCCGCACACCCCTTATGCTTCACAGATGAAGTAATGGATCATCAAATCCCAAAAGGTTTCAAACCTGTAAATATTGAATCATACGACGGCACAACAGATCCCGCAGTATGGATCGAGGATTTCCTCCTCCACATCCACATGGCCCGCGGTGATGACTTACACGCCATCAAATACCTCTCACTAAAGCTCAAGGGACCAACGCGGCATTGGCTTAACAGCTTGCCAACAGAGTCCATTAGCTGTTGGGAACATCTGGAAGCCGCATTCCTCGACAACTTTCAGGGCACTTATGTGCGGCCACCAGATGCCGATGACTTGAGCCACATAATTCAACAGCCAGAAGAATCGACTAGGCAATTCTGGACTCGGTTCCTAACAAAGAAAAAACAAATCGTCGATTGTCTGGATGCAGAGGCCCTAGCGGCTTTCAAACACAACATCTGCGACGAATGGCTAGCCCGGCACCTTGGTCAGGAAAAGCTGAAATCTATGGCAGCCCTCATGACACTCATGACCCGCTTTTGTGCGGGAGAAGACAGCTGACTGGCTGGCAGTAATAACATATCAAAGAACCATGATACTTCAGATACCAAGGACGGCAATAGTAGGTCACATCGCAACAAACATAAGCACCACATTAACAGCGATAATACCGAGGATACGGTAGTCAATGCCAGATTCAAAGGCTCTAAACCCGGTCAACAGAAAAAGCCATTCAAACAAAGTACGCCAGGCCCATCCAGCTTGGACCGTATACTCGATCGCTCGTGTCAAATACACGGCACCCCGGACAAGCCAGCCAATCACACCAATAGGGATTGTTGGGTGTTCAAGCAGGCCGACAAGTTAATTGCCAAAAACAAGGACAAGGGGCCACATAGCGATGACGAGGAGGAGCCCCGGCGGCCACACACCGGAGGACAGAAGAGGTTTCCCCCACAAGTGCGGACGGTGAACAAGATATACGCAACCCACATCCCCAAGAGGGAGTGGAAGCGTGCGCTCAGGGACGTATATGCGTTGGAGCCAGTCGCCCGAAAGTTCAATCCATGGTCCTCCTATCCGATCACTTTCGATCACAGGGACCATCCCACTAGTATCCGTCATGGCGGATTCGCCGCACTGGTTCTGGACCCAATCATTGACGGATTTCACCTCACTCGAGTCCTTATGGATGGCGGCAGCAGCCTGAACCTGCTTTATCAGGACACAGTGTGCAAAATGGGTATAGACCCCTCAAGGATCAAACCCACAAAAACAACCTTTAAGGGCGTCATTCCAGGCGTAGAGGCCCATTGCACAGGCTCAATTACACTGTAAGTGGTCCTTGGATCCCCGGATAACTTCTGAAGCGAAGAGTTAATCTTTGATATAGTCCCGTTCCGCAGTGGTTATCATGCACTGCTCGGGCGAACCGCATTTGCGAGATTCAATGCGGTACCACATTATGCATACCTCAAGCTCAAGATGCCAGGACCATGCGGGGTTATTACAGTCAATGGAAACACAGAGCGCTCTCTCCGAACGGAGGAGCACACCGCGGCCCTCGCAGCAGAAGCGAAAGCAGCCTCTCAAGGCAATCCACCAGTTCGGCGTTTCAAGACCCGGACACCTTCAAGCGCGCTTGGAGCAATTGACAACTAGACTGCCTGGCGCGATCTGAGCTCGCGTAGCAATGCGGCCCCCACCCCAGTCCCAGCCAAATGACGAAACTCGTGCCACGCGTACATAATTATGCATTAAAAATACCATGGTGGGGAGGGGGGCACAACTGAGGCATGCCCCAAGACGCGGTTTAAACCGCACTAGGGGCTTCCCATTTGGTTATTTTTCTCTTTTTCAGGACCTTAATCTCTAGAAACCCTGCCCGGCAGCACTATTGCCGAACACATGATGCAGCAACCAAGGAGGCAGAAAGCTACCTCACACCACGGAATTCCCAGGTGGATTACAATAACGAGCGAAATATCTGATTTAATACTATTCCTCATCTTGCCCTTGGAACAGACATAGTCCTACTCTTTGCTTATTGCACCATCTGTATCATTCTGCTTTAAACGCACCTTTTTGAATAAACAATGCATAACATTACGACTATTATTGCATTCTTGTTATACATATATGTGTTCATTAATGATGCCTTGCAACCATACACTTTGGTACGGCCAATACACCAGGGGCTTACGTACCCCACAATATGGTGTGAAAAGTCCGAACACTTTCACAAGTGCGGCACCCCGAACTTATAGCATTATATGCATTAGCTCCGAATCATGTCTTTGGTCAAATGTTGGGTTTGCCCGACTCCTATGTTTTGGTACCTTACGTTCCGCTCTATCGGCTAAGGTAGCGCTAGGAGAACTACTGCGATTGTGCCCCGGTTCTGCTGGGCTAAGCACCTTAGTAGAGAAAGCTAAAACTGACTGTCATGATAAGGCGAGAGACTGGTTGCTATTCGGCGAGGTTTTCAAGTCCTTAAAGACTTATGCCGCTTAGAGCGAGGGGCCGGCCCTGTCCGGCTTAAAGGCATGTATCACGTCCCGAATTCGGCCTTCCGAATACCAGGGGCTTCGCCGAAATTTAAAATTCTAGAATTCTATGGCTAAGTGAGAGTGATAAAGCATTATTAGTCCGGTTGCCTTGTTCGTTGTGCTGAGCACCTCCCTCGAAGGACCCAAACATGGGAACAAGAGTGCTCAGGTTTATCCCGAACACCCCAACACTCGTGGCATGGGGGCAGAAGCCGAGGACTAGCCATCTCTCAGATTGGATAAATAGCCAAACAGAAGGTAATATTTTAAATTCACACAAGCGTTGCATAGCGCATATGAAACAAGTTTTCATCATACAGGATCACACGAGCAAGTTTACTCAAATATTACATCCTTTGAACATTCGTCCGCCACAAGACGGGCGCCCTTCAGGACACCTTCATAATAAATTTCGGGGGTGCAATGCTCCTTGCCCTGCGGCGGCCCTTCCTTGATCAGCTTCACGGCGTCTAGCTTGGCCCACTGCACCTTCACACGGGTGAAAGCCCGACGTGCACCTTCGATGCAGACGGACCGCTTGACGACCTCCAGCCGTGGGCGGGCATCCACAAGTCACCTCACCAGGCCGAAGTAACTATTCGGAAGGGCTTCGCCAGGCCACAGCCGGACTATAAGGCCCTTCATGGCCTGTTCGGCCGCCTTGTGCAGCTCGACCAGCTGCTTTAGCTGGTCGCTCAGAGGCATCGGGTGTTCGGTCCCAGTATACTAAGACCAGAACAACTTCTCCATTGGGCATCCCTCCTCGTCCTGGTAAAACTGTGCGGCATCCGACACGCTGCGGGGCAATTCTGCGAATGCTCCTGGAGAGCTCCGAATTCAGGTAAGTAATCGGTAATTTACTTTTACATGCTTGCTCTGCATATAGAATGCCTTACCCGCCGCTATCTTCTTCATTGCGTCGATCTCCTGGAGGGACTGTTGGGCTTCGGCCTTGGCACTTTTTGCGCTCTCGAGGGCCGCGGCAAGCTCAGACTCTCGCGTCTTCGAGTCAAGCTCCAACGCCTCGTGCTTCGTCACGAGAGCCTGGAGCTCTTGCCGCACCTCGCCCACCCGAGACTCTTGCTTTTCTCGCTCGGTGCGCCCCTTGGCCGCTTTATCTTTGGCCTCGGACAACGCTTGCTTTAGGGTCGCCACTTTGGTCGTGGCCCTTGGCAAATTCACGATGATCCTGTCATTTTGCAATCGCACTCTTTTTATACGTATCCACAGACTAGGTACTACTTACCTTTGTTCTCCTCGAGCTGCCTCTTGGCAAGGCCAAGATCGTCCTGGGACCCTTTAAGGTCCTGCTTCAGTACGGCAACCTCCGCAGTCAGTGCGGCAGACGCCAGCAGCGAAGCCTGCATATGCATATTGACATACTCATATTAGACTCCTGCGATATTGTTTGATCCTCTGTTCGGCTTTTCTTTGTGAACACCGAACGGAGCATCAGGGGCTACTGTCTATGCGGTAATATTTTCTAATATTTTAAACACTTACCTCAAAGCCTGTTAGAAGGCTGGCATAGGCTTCAGTCAATCCGCTCTTGGCGGACTGAACCTTCTGGATCACCGCACCCATGATAGTACGAGGCTCCTCGTCGATGGAAGCGCTGCGAAGCGCTTCCAGCAGATTGTCCGGCGCCTCTGGATGGACAGAGGTCACCGGTACAGGCGTCTCGTCCCTCTCAGAAGGAGGCTGCCTGCCCGAGTCCGGAACCACTGGAGGTTCCGGCGTGGTGTTCGGCTGAGGGCCAAACTCGGAGCTCTCAGGGGCCTTGTCCCCTCGGCTCTCGGAGTCCGGGAGGCCGCCTTGAGGCACCTCCGGGACTATCTCCCCTCGACCCGGTGCCTCGTGAGGCAGCACCACGGCGTCGTCCGCAGGATGAGGGGAGGTGGCGGTCGGAACTGGATCGCTATCCATATCCGACGAGCCCAGGGAGCCGTCCGATGATACATCAATACGGGCTCGGAGCGGCCTGCATAATCATATTTCGGCGTTAGGTGAAGTAGTGCGACAAAGGAATACTATGAGTTACTCTGGTATCCGAATACTTACGACTTCCCCAGGGGCTTTGTAACGCCCTTGATGCGGCTATATCTCCCACGTGTCGAAGCACGACTTAGAGGTATAACCGCATTGAAAGCAATGTCGCAAGTGAGGTAATCTTCACACAACCCATGTAATACATAAGGGAAAGAGATACATAGTTGGCTTACAATTGCCACTTCACACAATTACATGAGTAAAGCATTACATCATCCAGATACAATCAAGGTCCGACTACGGAACCAAAATAAAAGAACACTACCCCAAATGCTACACAGATCCCCGATCGTCCCGACCGGGCTCCACTACAGATCAACTAGCACGAAACAACACAAAGTACAAGATCTTCATCAAGCTCCTCCTTGAGCTTGGTTGCGTCACCTGCTTGGTAACATTGGCACCTGCAAACTGGTTTTGGAAGTATCTGTGAGTCACGGGGACTCAGTAATCTCACACCCTCGCGATCAAGACTATTTAAGCTTATAGGAAAGGTAAAAGGTATGATGTGGAGCTGCAGCAAGCGACTAGCATATATGGTAGCTAAGATACGCAAATGAGAGCGAGAAGAGAAGGCAAAAGCACGGTCGAACAACTATGATCAAGAAGTGATCCTAGAACAACCTACGTCAAGCATTACTCCAACACCGTGTTCACTTCCCGGACCCCGCCGAGAAGAGACCATCACGGTAACACATGTGGTTGATGTATTTTAATTAAGGTCAACTTCAGGTTTTCTACAACCGGACATTAACAAATTCCCATCTGCCCATAACCACGGGTACGGCTTTCGAATGTTCAAAACCCTGCAGGGGTGTCCCAACTTAGCCCATCACAAGCTCTCACGGTCAATGAAGGATATTCCTTCTCCCAAGACATTCCGATCAGACTCGACATCCAGGTTACAAGACATCCTCCACAATGGTAAAACAAGTCCAGCAACACCGCCCGAATGTGCCGACAAATCCCGATATGAGCTGCACATATCTCGTTCTCAGGGCACACTCAGATGAGCAATCCGTACAACTAAAACCAGCCCTCGAGTTTCCCCGAGGTGGCGCTGCAAGGGACTCTAGTTTGGACCAACACTCAAAGGAGCACTGGCCCGGGGGGGGGGGGTTTAAATAATGATGACCCTTGAGTCTACAGAACCCAAGGGAAAGAAAAGGCTAGGTGGCGAATGGTAAAACCAATGTTGGGCATTGCTGGAGGATTTTTATTCAAGGCGAACTATCAAGGGGTTCCCATTATAACGCAACCACGTAAGGAACGCAAGATCCGGGAACATAACACCGATATGACGGAACTAGGGCGGCAAGAGTGGAACAAAACACCAGGCATAAGGCCGAGCCTTCCACCCTTTACCAAGTATATAGACGCATTAGTTAAATAAGAGATATTGTGATATCCCAACAAATAAACATGTTCCAACAAGGAACAACATCTCCATGTTCCAACAAGGAACAAATTTCATCTTCACCTGCAACTAACAACGCTATAAGAAGGCTGAGCAAAGCGGTAACATAGCCAAACAACGGTTTGCTAGGACAAGGTGGGTTAGAGGCTTGGTTCAACAATATGGGAGGCATGATAAGCAAGTGGTAGGTATCGCAGCATAGGCATAGCAAAAGAGCGAGCAACTAGCAAGCAAAGATAGAAGTGATTTCGAGGGTATGTTCATCTTGCCTGAAATCCCGCAAGGAAGAAGAACAAGTCCATGAAGAAGACAAACGGACATAGTTGAACGGGTCCTCACAAACGCAATGTTATCGGAACCAACCCGAAGAAGCAACACCGGAAAGAAGGACACAACATCGTAAACAACCAACACATGAACATGGTATGATATGCGGGATGCGGTATGCAATGCATATGCATGATTTGCAAAGGATTGATTGAACCTGGCCTCAACTTGGAAATCCAGGAGTGCCACTAGAAAGGTGAGGTGATTTTGGTTGAAATCGATATAAAGATCACCGGAACCGGATGCACGGTTTGGAAATGGCGAGCAAAACAAATATGGCACCAGTCTGCGATTAACAGCAAGTAGCCATCTAAATGCATCAAGACAGATATGCTACAACACTCAAACATGACAACAAAATGCATGGCAGGGATCCACTCATGATGCTTTACAAAAGGCGAACACTGAGCTATGGCTAATTCATCCATTAACAGGTTTAAACAAGCATGGCAAAAGAGCAAATGATAACAGGTTTCAGACTTAGTGAAATTAACACCAGTCTGGAATTTATCATCAGGAAGCACACTTTAGAGCATGAAAACTACATGCTACAGGAATATACCATGGCAAGGCAAGGCATGGCATGAAGCTACTCCAAGCACTTACCAAACGTCCCTTAGTGACCTTGAGCCAAAAGGGATCAGAAAATACAATTGCAAGCATGTGAACATGGCAAAAACATAAACAGATTTCAGACTTAGTGAAAAACTGGAGCATGGCAAAACAGTTAACAAGTAGGCATGTTTACAAGCTCGATGCACTCACTACAGAGCATGGCATGACAAACTAAGCATACACCCATCAAGAAGACATGGCATAGAAGCTAGACATGGCAGGAACAACAACATAGCATGCACGGATCAATAGCAACATCCTCGGCAAAATCGCTAGTCAAGTTAACAATCTGCCAGGATTCACTTTATAGCAGAAGTAGAGCTCGATTGACTCAAGCTAGGGTGCTCCATAAATGCAAACAAATACATGTATGGATAGAGCACCACAATATAAACAAAACATCCTTACCGATCATCCTCAAAAGAGGCACCGATCACTAGGAAACAACATGAACATAAGGCATAACGACAAAATCAGGACAAGGACTTAGTGAAATTCTAAGTCCTTGAAATCAGCATTACCGATTACGCTACTTTGCAAGCTAGTGCTAGTCACCACAAATATCACAAAAATACATGGCATACACCCCTGTAAAGATGGCATGGCATATAACAAAACACATCTAGAGCTCAGGATCATAGCATGCACACATTAATCATGGCAAAAATGACAAAATGCCATATGCTAAAACAGATCTGACAAATTCATCACATAGCCATCTTCCAACAACATTTCGGGCATCAAAATGAGCTCAAATGAAAATTATGCAATGAGATGAAATGATGTACTCGTTGAGACAAACATTTTGATATGCTACACGCACGAATCGGTGCTACGGATGCGGAGTTATGGCATGATGAATATGCTAAAAAAATACTGAAAACTGGGGGACTTAGTGAAGTTTGGACCTCTCCGGGAAAAGTCAACGGGCAGAGGAGGCAGGCCGAGGTGGGGTTGCGGGGCCTCGGGCGGAGATGGGCCGACTTGGCGCTGTGCTGGCCGGGAAGGAGCTGGGCCGGATTCGGGCTCGTGGCCCACTTGGGGTCCAGGAGCGGCGCACGGGAGGAGCAGCTCCTATGCTTGCTCCCGAGCACGGTCATGGCGGCGCAGGTGGCTCTGGCAGGGCCGGCGAAGGCCAGGGACGACAGGGATGCACGGGAGGCGCCGGAAACGGGCAGATCCGGGTGGATCCGGCCCCGGGATCTCGTTTCCGGCGTCGACGAAGCTCGGAGAGGCGCGACTCCATGGCGGCGGCTGGATCTGGGGTCCAGCGGCGGCGCGGGCCGTTCAATGGCCGGGGCGGCACACCGGCGAGGCGGCGGGGTCGATGCTGGCGAGGGTGCTGCGGCGGTCAACGGCGAACGCAGAGCGGAGAAGGCCAGCGGGGCACGCGCGCGGGCGGCTCTGGCCCGTTGCGGCCCGAGGTGGGCTCCCGCGGGCCTGGCGGGCCACAGCGGCGCTGGCGCGCTAGAGGCCATGTGTGGCGCCCTGGGGTTGGAGGAGGGCGCGGTCAACGGCGGCGGGGCCAATGAAGGCATGACAAGTGGCGGTGGAGGGCTTGCCGGCGCCGGAATTCGAGGAGAGGAGGTGGGAGGCGGCTGGGAGATGATTGGGGGCATGGAATTTTAGGGGGAGTGGTAGGTAGCTGCCCAAAATGGAAGGGGAGTTGGTTTAAATAGGAAAAGGGGCTAGGATTAGGGTTAGGAGGGAGTTTCTTGACCCTCCGATCGCGATCGGGCGGTTCCGGATGTGAGGAGAGGTAGGTTGGACCTACGTGGGATGTGGGAAGAGAAGAGAGGGCAATCCGGCACGGGTTTCCGGAGACTGAAAACGTCCGATGAATAAACCGACAACGGTGCCGCTACGAATGGCGGTTGGGCAGTCAAACGGGCTCCGAATGCGACGAAACTTGACAGGCGCTCTGCCGGTAGTAAACCAAGGCCGCATGACAAGTCTCGGTCCAATCCGAAAACGTTTAACACCCGCACACGAAAAGAGGTAGAAAGGGGCACCGGGTGACATAGGAGCGCCGGGTTGCAAAACGGACAATGGGGAAAATGCTCGGATGCATGAGACGAACATGTATGCAAATGAAATGTGCATGATGACATGATATGATATGCATGACACGCAAGCAATGGCAAGGCAACAACAGCGAATAACTAGAAGACACCTGGCACATCGGTCTCGGGGCGTTACAGGCTTGGCCCTGGGCAGCCAGTCGTCTTCGCGGTCGGTGGCGGTGGTAGAGCTGTCCGGAAGGAGAGTCCTCCCCTTCTTGGACCCTTCGGCCTCCCCAGTTGGGGCGGCCTTCCTTTTCTTGTCTCCTTCGTCTGGAGGGGGAGCATCTTCTTCTGCCTCCTCGTCTTCGGGGGAGGATTGGGCCACAGAGTCCTCGGACGGTGAGTCCGATGACGCCTGGCGTTGGGAACTCTTTCGGGTTCCCTTGGCCTTCTTAGTCTTCTCCGGCACCGTATAAGGAGCCGGAGTCAGCATCTTCGTCAGAAGAGCATCTGCTAGGCCTTCGGGCAAAGGAGCCGGACAGTCGATCATTCCGGCCATCTCCTGCCAGTCTTGTCAAAGGTACGGGAGTTTAGATCCCGCATGGAGTCAATCTATGAAAAATAAGTATCCTGTAAGAGGTAAGCAGCTTACCGCACTGGCTTGGCGCTTCGCGCTGAATCCGCGATCCTTAGTAATGGGAGGGGGACCTCGGCGCTCTTGAACAGCACCCTCCAGGCATCTTCGTGAGTTGTGTCGAAGAGCCTGTTCAGAGTTCGATGCTGCGCCGGGTCGAACTCCCACAAGTTGAAGGCCCATTGCTGGCACGGGAGGATCCGGTGGTGTAGCATGACCTGGACTACATTGAAAAGTTTGAGCTTCTTGTTCACCATGTTTTGAATACATGTTTGGAGTCCGGTCAGCTCTCCCGAACTACCCCAGGACAGGCCCTTCTCTTGCCAGGAGGTAAGCCGTGTGGGGAAGCCAGATCGGAACTCGGGGGCCGCTGCCCATGTAGGGTCACGCGGCTCGGTGATGTAGAACCACCCCGATTGCCACCCCTTTATGGTCTCCACGAAGGAGCCCTCGAGCCATGTGACGTTGGGCATCTTGCCCACCATGGCGCCTCCGCACTCCGTCTGGCGGCCGCTCACTACCTTCGGCTTGACATTGAAAGTCTTCAGCCATAAGCCGAAGTGGGGCTTGATGCGGAGGAAAGCCTCGCACACGACGATAAACGCCGAGATGTTGAGGATGAAGTTCGGGGCCAGATCGTGGAAATCCAGGCCGTAGTAGAACATGAGCCCCCAGACAAATGGGTGGAGAGGAAATCCCAGTCCGTGGAGGAAATGGGTGAGGAACACTACCCTCTCATGGGGCCTTGGGGTGGGCATGAGCTGCCCCTCCTCTGGGAGTCGGTGCGCGATGTCGTCAGGCAAGTATCCGGCTCTCCTCAGCTTCTTGACGTGTCCCTCCGTGACGGAGGAGACCAGCCACCTGCCTCCCGCTCCGGACATGATTGGGGGCACAGAATTTTAGGGGGAGGGGTAGGTAGCTGCCCAAAATGGAAGGGGAGTTGGTTTAAATAGGAAAAGGGGCTAGGATTAGGGTTAGGAGGGGGTTTCTTGACCCTCCGATCGCGATCGGGCGGTTCCGGATGTGAGGATAGGTAGGTTGGACCTAGGTGGGCTGTGGGAAGAGAAGAGAGGGCAGTCCGGCACGGGTTTCCAGAGACTGAAAACATCCGACGAATAAACCGACAACGGTGCCGCTACGGATGGCGGTTGGGCAGTCAAACGGGCTCCGAATGCGACGAAACTTGACAGGCGCTCTGCCGGTAGTAAACCAAGGCCGCATGACAAGTCTCGGTCCAATCCGAAAATGTCTAACACCCGCACACGAAAAGTGGTAGAAAGGGGCACCGGGTGACATAGGAGCGCCGGTTTGCAAAACGTTCAACGGGGAAAATGCTCGGATGCATGAGACGAATATGTATGCAAATGAAATGCGCATGATGACATGATATGAGATGCATGACACGCAAGCAATGACAAGGCAACAACAGCGAATAACTGGAAGACACCTGGCACATCGGTCTCGGGGCGTTACAACACTCCACCACTACGAGAGGATCTTGTCCCGAGATCTAGAATGGCACCAGAGGGGAAAATGGAAGAGAAAGAGAAGAGGTAAAATTAAGTTGCTTCTTTGACAAACGAGTGAGACCAAAGAACCTTGAAAAGGTTAAGCCATTCGAGAAAAGAATACAACGGAGATGACGAAGCTGAAAACACTCCGTTAGAAAAGAGGAACAAGGGAGAACAACTTCGGGCAGCACTCCGATTGAAAAGAAAAGGAATTGAATACGAACTTGGTAAGATGAGGAGATACTTGACGAAATGACAACATACTGCCTCGGAACAAAAGAATAGACGATAAATAATTGAAATAGGAGAATGGAGAAGAAAATGCCAACTTCTGCCACAAAAGAGCTTGAAAAGGCATCCTTAGGGGAAGGGTCGAACGGAATTGTTGGAAAACCAACAACCAAAAGAATAAGCTTGATATGGTCTTATGGAATGCATCTCAAATTATGAGGTGACCACCTACCACTCACGGGAAAAAGAATTGGATTGATATGAACAAGGAGACGAGAAACTTATTTCACCGGGAGGGTAGATGAAGAACTTGGATCATATATGAGCACCATAAATAGCAACGATCCTTAGGGAAGGTTTTAGGTGAAATATCACCCAAGATAACTCAAATGACGAGATTGATGGATTTAAAATAACTCAATCTTAACAACATGTGAATCATGGAACATGAACTCAAATTATCAAGAATGACATAATACCACCTCCAAAAATATGGTAGAAAGAATTGCACTCTGGACTGCACGAAGAAGAATACTTGAGCTCCTTAGAAAAGAATGTTGATGAACACTTCGAGAAGGAAATTAAATCCTTGATGAACCATCATGTAGAACCTTCATGAAGAACTCTGGTAACAAAAGGATAACGAAAAAGAAAGAGAAGTTGAAAACACAAGGTGAAACCTTGTAATGATTTAGATGAATCTCCGTGGTGATATAATTGAGAGAGCTTGGAACTCCGGGAAAGAAAAAATGAAACAATTGAAAACCGAGAGCTTGATGAGCCTCCAGAATAAGGAGTTGAATTTACTCGATGAAAAAAGAATAAGAATTATATTATGCTTATCCTTCACCAATTCAAATTGATGACAAGCAATGGAATTGGCATACTACTTATTCTCGTTGAAAAGGATTAGGAGAGATATCGATAACTTGATAAGGTCTTCAACGAAACACCGGTAGGATTGAAAATGAAGGAAGTAAAGATAAAGAAACACCGGGAAAAATTAGCAAATGAACAAAGATACATGAGAGGGTTTAGATCCATGAGAACAAAGAGATCATGAACTGATTAGAGGATATTCGAACGATGCACCGGTAAGATTTGGAGAATGTGAGCTGCCAGCTGAAATGAATAATAATGAGATGACGGCCTCCGGAGAATCGAACTGAAAAGACTCTCGAATTTGCACCGGATGGGTGAAAAGAATAGTCACAAAGAAAACAATTATGAGAGGAAGACATCAAGCTAGAACCACGAATCTTGAAAAGAATGGAGCAAGATTTAAGAGAAACTCTTCTTCGGTCTTCAAAATCTGAGAATGACGATGAGAAACACCACCAAATTGTTGAGATACTTCGGGATGAAAATTAGAAAGGTTGAACCAACGATGAAAAGAAAAGAAAGATCTTGGAGAAAAGCATTTGACTGATGATAATTCATTCTTACGTCAAACTTTAAAAGATTTGAGAATAGCTCTGGTAAAATAAGAGGAGTCAGGTAAGATCCTAGAAAAAGACCTGTGGGTTAGGGCCCACTCAAAGAAACATCGTTGAAAAGGTCGCTTGGAAGATAGATTGCACCGGTTGAATTAAAAGACTTGAATGAGAGAACATCCTCGAAAGATCTTGAACGAATGCAGAGTGGAAACATGAATCTTCAAGATATCTTTAGCTCTCCGGAACAATAGAATAGCGAGAAATGAATGAATATGAGGAGCACCGGCAAGAGAAGGTATTTGAAACAAGGAAAAAGGGATATGATTAACACCAGAAGCTTGAATTGGTCCACCGGAGAAGAAAAGAGAATGAAGAATGATGAACTTGAGGTTCCGTCAGGATCTTCATGAGAATCACCGGATAAGAACATTGAAAGAGAGGAGTAAAGAGGATTCACATCCATAAGATGGATACTTGATAAAGAAATCCGAGTCCTTGAAGAAAAAAGGGTGGGTGGGCGGGAAAACAAAGGAAACTTGGGATGGATGAAAACAAACACCGTTGGAAGAACTGAGATTGGATCTTGCAAATAGGAAAAATGATAGGATCATCTTGAAGAGAATCACACCGGTTGAAAAGGATTGACATGACAATCTCGATTATCATGAAGGATTAGTATTCACATAGGAATATGAGAACATCACTTAGGAAAAGGCATGGAATCAACACTTGACATTGAAGAAACTCGAATTTCACAACTCAAAACAAAACAAAGGATTGGCTTGCGGAATAAGCCAAAACAAACATATGATAGAGATTTCGTCCGAAGTTTTCGTGGTGGGGCCTACACGGGCTCGATCGTACAGTACCATCATGTACAAGGCAGTGCACATGACATGCGAAGCGTCCCCGAGTCGGCATAGCCAAGGACTCTTTAAGACACACTGAGACCACTGTAAAACCAACCGTGGATAGGCAGACCACTAGATGTCGAGCCCCAATTTCATATCATACATCTGTCGGAAAGATATCCTAAGAGCAACTTGAATTCCCACTTATAAACTCCCGAAACTTTCCGATTATGCAATCAGGTGTTGGGGATACAGGGGAAGCATAATATCTTACCCAAATCTAGCAAATCCTACATCCAGCTGTATCCATCCTTCAACACATAACCAAGAAACCTTCGGAAATCATCTACCTCAACCTTCAAAAAGCATCCGTTATACGAGTTATGGCAATACTCCCGAACTCCCGCCCCAGTACTGGGTGGCGTCGAGGTTATCTCACCAACAACTGCATGAAAGAGATTTTTGATGTCGGCGAAACTAAACTCAGGTATTCCAGAACTGCAACGATAAAATTGTGACGACAACACCTCGGAGCTCAACTCCCCGGGACACTGCCACAACCCCTAAATGATAGGAGGCACGAAGAACAATGTTCTCATCACAAAACCATCGGAACGATTCCAAGATACCTGCGTGATCCTAAATTTTTTTTAGTGAAATTTGAGAAGAGAAGAGTCAAAACTCTACATCGGGATGCCTCACCAGAGCGATGAAGGGACTGGGGAGTAAAAAGAAGTCCTAACTCTCCGATATATATAATTCCTAAATGACTCAAAACATTTCTAGACTCAATAACGCCAGCAATTCAATCAAGCAGGGGGCTCCTAAGGTCGGGGAAGGCTCTGATTACCAACTTGTAACGCCCTCGATGCGACTATATCTCCCACGTGTCGAAGCACGACTTAGAGGCATAACCGCATTGAAAGCAATGTCGCAAGTGAGGTAATCTTCAAACAACCCATGTAATACATAAGGGAAAAGATACATAGTTGGCTTACACTCGCCACTTCACACAATACATGAATAAAGCATTACATCATCCAGATACAATCAGGGTCCGACTACGGAACCAAAATGAAAGAAGACTACCCCAAATGCTACACAGATCCCCGATCGACCCCAACCGGGCTCCACTACTAATCAACTAGAACTAAACAACATAAAGGACAAGATCTTCATCGAGCTCCTCCTTGAGCTTGGTTGCGTCATCTGCACGGTATCATCGGCACCTGCAAACTGGTTTTGGATGTATCTGTGAGTCACGGGGACTCACCAATCTCAGACCCTCGCGATCAAGACTATTTAAGCTTATAGGAAGGGTAAAAAGAATGAGGCGGAGCTGCAGCAAGCGACTAGCATATATGGTGGCTAACATACGCAAATGAGAGCGAGAAGAGAAGGCAAAAGCACAATCGAACAACTATGATCAAGAAGTGATTCTAGAACAACCTACGTCAAGCATTACTCCAACACCGTGTTCACTTCCCGGACCCCGCCGAGAAGAGACCATCACGGTAACACACGCGGTTGATGTATTTTAATTAAGATCAACTTCAGGTTTTCTACAACCGGACATTAACAAATTCCCATCTGCCCATAACCACGGGCACGGCTTTCGAAAGTTCAAAACCCTGCAGGGGTGTCCCAACTTAGCCCACCACAAGCTCTCATGGTCAATGAAGGATATTCCTTCTCCCAAGACATTCCGATCAGACTCGGCATCCAGGTTACAAGACATCCTCGATAATGGTAAAACAAGTCCAGCAACACCGCCCGAATGTGCCGACAAATCCCGATAGGAGCTGCACATATCTCGTTCTCAGGGCACACTCAGATGAGCAATCCGTACAACTAAAACCAGCCCTCGAGTTTCCCCGAGGTGGCGCTGCAAGGGGCTCTAGTTTGGACCAACACTCGGAGGAGCACTAGCCCGGGGGGGGGGGTTTAAATAATGATGACCCTTGAGTCTGTAGAACCCAAGGGAAAGAAAAGGCTACGTGGCGAATGGTAAAACCAATGTTGGGCATTGCTGGAGGAGTTTTATTCAAGGCGAACTATCAAGGGGTTCCCATTATAACCCAACCGCGTAAGGAACGCAAAATCTGGGAACATAACACCGATATGACGGAAACTAGGGCGGCAAAAGTGGAACAAAACACCAGGCATAAGGCCGAGCCTTCCACCCTTTACCAAGTATATAGACGCATTAGTTAAAGAAGAGATATTGTGATATCCCAACAAGTAAACATGTTCCAACAAGGAACAACATCTCCATGTTCCAACAAGAAACAAACTTCACCTTCACCTGCAACTAACAACGCTATAGGAGGGGCCGAGCAAAGTGGTAACATAGCCAAACAACGGTTTGCTAGGACAAGGTGGGTTAGAGGCTTGGTTCAACAATATGGGAGACATGATAAGCAAGTGGTAGGTATCGCAGCATAGGCATAGCAAAAGAGCGAGCAACTAGCAAGCAAAGATAGAAGTGATTTCGAGGGTATGTTCATCTTGCCTGAAATCCCGCAAGGAAGAAGAACGAGTCCATGAAGAAGACAAACAAACATAGTCGAATGGGTCCTCACAAATGAGACGTTATCGGAACCAACCCGAAGAAGCAACACCGGAAAGAAGGACACAACATAGTAAACAACCAACACATGAACATGGTATGATATGCGGGATGCGGTATGCAATCCATATGCATGATTTGCAAAGGAATGATTGAACCTGGCCTCAACATGGAAATCCAAGAGAGCCACTGGAAAGGTGAGGTGATTTCGGTTGAAATCGATATAAAGATCACCGGAACCGGATGCATGGTTTGGAAATGGCGAGCAAAACAAATATGGTACCGGTCTGCGATTAACAGCAAGTAGCCATCTAAATGCATCAAGATAAATATTCTACAGCACTCAAACATGACAACAAAATGCATGGCAGGGATCCACTCATGATGCTTGACAAAATATGAAAACTGAGCTACAGCTAATTCATCCACTAACAGGTTCAAACAAGCATGGCAAAAAAGCAAATGATAACAGGTTTCAGACTTTGTGAAATTAACACCAGTCTGGAATTTGTCATCAGGAAGGACACTTGAGAGCATGAAAACTACATGCTACAGGAACATATCATGGCAAATCAAGGGATGGCATGAAGCTACTCCAAGCACTTACCAAAAGTCCCTTAGTGACCTTGAGCCAAAAGGGATTAGAAAATACAATTGCAAGCATGTGAACATGGCAAAAACATAAACAGATTCAGACTTAGTGAAAAACTGGAGCATGGAAAAACAGTTAACAAGTAGGCATGTTTACAAGCTCGATGCACTCACTACAGAGCATGCCATGACAAACTAAGCATACACCCATCAAGAAGACATGGCATAGAAGCTAGACATGGCAAGAACAATAACATAGCATGCACGGATCAATAGCAACATCCTCGGCAAAATCGCTAATCAAGTTAACAATCTGCCAGGATTCACTTTATAGCAGAAGTAGAGCTCGATTGACTCAAGCTCTGGTGCTCCATAAATGCAAACAAAGACATGGATGGATAGAGCACCACAATATAAACAAAACATCCTTATTGATCATCCTCAAAAGAGGCACCGATCACTAGGAAACAACATGAACATAAGGCATAACGACAAAATCAGGACAAGGACTTAGTGAAATTCTAAGTCCCTGAAATCAGCATTACGGATTACACTACTTTGCAAGCTAGTGCTAGTCACCACAAATATCACAAAAATACATGGCATACACCCCTGTAAAGATGGCATGGCATATAACAAAACACATGTAGAGCTCAGGATCATAGCATGCAGACATTAATCATGGCAAAAATGACAAAATGCCATATGCTAAAACAGATCTGACAAATTCATCACATAGCCCTCTTCCAACAGCATTTCGGGCATCAAAATGAGCTCAAATGAATATGATGCAATGAGATGGAATGATGTACTCGTCGAGACAAACATTTTATATGCTACATGCACGAATCGGAGCTACGGATGCGGAGTTATGGCATGATGAATATGCTAAAAAAATACTGAAAACTTGGGGACTTAGTGAAGTTTGGACCTCTCCGGGAAAAGTCAACGGGCGGAGGAGGCAGGCCGAGGTGGGGTTGCGGGGCCTCGGGCGGAGATGGGCCGACCTGGCGCTGTGCTGGCAGGGAAGGAGCTGGGCCGGATTCGGGCTCGTGGCGCACTTGGGGTCCAGGAGCGGCGCACGGGAGGAGCAGCTCCTATGCTCGCTCCCAAGCACGATCATGGCGACGGCAGTGGCTCTGGCATGGCCGGCGAAGGCCAGGCACGACGGGGATGCGCGGGAGGCGCCGGAAACGGGCAGATCCGGGTGGATCCGGCCCCGAGGATCTCGTTCTCGGCGTCGACGGAGCTCGGAGAAGCGCAGCTCCATGGCGGCGGCTGGATCTGGGGTCCGGCGGCGGCGCGGGCCGTTCGGTGGCCGGGGAGGCGCACCGGCGAGGCGGCGGGGTCGGCGCTGGCGATGGTGCTGCGGCGACGAATGGTGGACGCAGAGCAGAGAAGGCTAGCGGGGCACGCGCGCGGGCGGCTCTGGCCCGTTGCGGCCCGAGGCGGGCCTCCCACGAGCCTGGCGGGCCGCGGTGGTGCTGGCGCGCTGGAGGCGACGCGTGGCGCCCTGGGGTTGGAGGAGGGCGCGGTCAACGGCGGCGTGGCCAATGGATGCGCGACAAGTGGCGGTGGAGGGCTTGCAGGCGCCGGAATTCGAGGAGAGGAGGTGGGAGGCGGCTGGGAGATGATTGGGGGCATGGAATTTTAGGGGGAGTGGTAGGTAGCTGCCCAAAATGGAAGGGGAGTTGGTTTAAATAGGAAAAAGGGCTAGGATTAGGGTTAGGAGGGAGTTTCTTGACCCTCCGATCGCGATCGGGCGGTTCCGGATGTGAGGAGAGGTAGGTTGGACCTAGGTGGGCTGTGGGAAGAGAAGAGAGGGCAGTTCAGCACGGGTTTCCGGAGACTGAAAACGTCCGATGAATAAACCGACAACGGTGCCGCTACGGATGGCGGTTGGGCAGTCAAACGGGGTCCGAATGCGACGAAACTTGACAAGTGCTCTGCCGGTAGTAAACCAAGGCCGCATGAAAAGTCTCGATCCAATCCGAAAACGTTTAACACCCACACACGAAAAGTGGTAGAAAGGGGCACCGGGTGACATAGGAGCACCGGGTTGCAAAACGGACAATGGGGAAAATGCTCGGATGCATGAGACGAACATGTATGCAAATGAAATGTGCATGATGACATGATATGAGATGCATGACACGCAAGCAATGGCAAGGCAACAACAGTGAATAACTAGAAGACACCTGGCACATCGGTCTCGGGGCGTTATAGGCTTGGCCCTGGGCAGCCACTCGTCTTCGCCGTCGGTGGCGGTGGTAGAGCTGTCCGGAAGGAGAGTCCTCCCCTTCTTGGACCCTTCGGCCTCCCCAGTTGGGGCGGCCTTCCTTTTCTTGTCTCCCCCGTATGTAGGGGGAGCATCTTCTTCTGCCTCCTCGTCTTCGGGAGAGGATTGGGCCACAGAGTCCTCGGACGGTGAGTCCGATGACGCCTCGCGTCGGGAACTCTTTCGGGTTCCCTTGGCCTTCTTTGTCTTCTCCGGCACCGTATAAGGAGCCGAAGTCAGCATCTTCGTCAGAAGAGCGTTTGCTAGGCCTTCGGGCAAAGGAGCCAGACAGTCGATCATTCCGGCCATCTCCTGCCAGTCCTGTCAAAGGTACGGGAGTTTAGATCCCGCATGGAGTCAATCTATGAAAAATAAGTATCCTGTAAGAGGTAAGCAGCTTACCGCACTGGCTTGGCGCTTCGCGCTGAATCCGCGATCCTCAGTAATGGGAGGGGGGGACCTCGGCGCTCTTGAACAGCACCCTCCAGGCATCTTCATGAGTTGTGTCGAAGAGCCTGTTCAGAGTTCGGTGCTGCGCCGGGTCGAACTCCCACAAGTTGAAGGCCCATTGCTGGCACGGGAGGATCCGGCGGTGGAGCATGACCTGGACTACATTGACAAGTTTGAGCTTCTTGTTCACCATGTTTTGAATACATGTTTGGAGTGCGGTCAGCTCTCCCGAACTACCCCAGGACAGGCCCTTCTCTTGCCAGGAGGTAAGCCGTGTGGGGAAGCCAGATCGGAACTCGGGGGCCACTGCCCATGTAGGGTCACGCAGCTCGGTGATGTAGAACCACCCCGATTGCCACCCCTTTATGGTCTCCACGAAGGAGACCTCGAGCCATGTGACGTTGGGCATCTTGCCCACCATGGAGCCTCCGCACTCCGTCTGGCGGCCGCTCACTACCTTCGGCTTGACATTGAAAGTCTTCAGCCATAAGCCGAAGTGGGGCTTGATGCGGAGGAAAGCCTCGCACACGACGATAAACGCCGAGATGTTGAGGATGAAGTTCGGGGCCAGATCGTGGAAATCCAGGCCGTAGTAGAACATGAGCCCCCAGACAAATGGGTGGAGAGGAAATCCCAGTCCGTGGAGGAAATGGGTGAGGAACACTAGCCTCTCATGGGGCCTTGGGGTGGGGATGAGCTGCCCCTCCTCTGGGAGCCGGTGCGCAATGTCATCAGGCAAGTATTCGGCTCTCCTCAGCTTCTTGACGTGTCCCTCCGTGACGGAGGAGACCAGCCACCTGCCTCCCACTCCGGACATGGCTGGAGAAGGTCGAGGTGGGAAATGCGAACTTGGGCGCTGGATCTCGAGTGTGCGAAGGTGGATGAGCAAAGGAGGAAGAAGGCATGGATGAAAAGGTAAATCCTTATCCCTTTATATGGGCGGACGAAACTATGCGTCCCCACTAGCCTGGTAAAACTCGCTTCTCCCCCAAGCGCTGTAATCGATGGCACGGTTGGGTTACCCACACCCGTATTGATGAGAATCCCGTGATAAGGGGACATGATCTCTGCTTTGACAAGACGTGTCAAAAAACTGCCTCGCGTTATGTGCGGGGCTAGTTAAAGGAAACGGTTCGAATAATCACTGGGCCATGACATAATGTCGTGTTGCCAAAACAAGTCAGCAAATTGGATTTGTGGAAATATTATTCTCTCTACGGTGGTATGTGGAACTTATTTTGTAGGGTCGGACACTGTCCTTATATTCAAATTCTTCCGTGGTATATTCGGAGGAGGAACCCGCCTTGCAATGCCGAAGGCAATACTGCACGCCGGACTCATCGTCATTGAAAGCCTGGTTCAGTGGCTACTGTGGGAGTCCTAGATTAGGGGGTCTCCGGACAGCCGGACTATCTCCATTGGCCGGACTGTTAGACTATGAAGATACAGGATTGAAGATTTCGTCTCGTGTCCGGATTGGACTCTACTTGGCGTGGAAGGCAAGCTAGGCAATATGGATATGCGTATCTCCTCCTTTGTAACTGACCTTGGGTAACCCTAACCTCTCCGGTGTCTATATAAACCGGAGGGTTTTAGTCCGTAGGACAACATACAATCATACCATAGGCTAGCTTCTAGGGTTTAGCCTCTCCAATCTCGTGGTAGATCTACTCTTGTACTACCCATATCATCAATATTAATCAAGCAGGACATAGGATTTTTACCTCCATCAAGAGGGCCCGAACCTGGGTAAAACATTGTGTCCCCTGCCTCTTGTTACCATCCGCCTTAGATGCACAGTTCGGGACCCCCTACCCGAGATCCGCCGGTTTTGACACCGACAGGGGCCGAAGGGTCCAAGAAGGGAAGGACTCTCCTTCCGAACGGTTCCACCACCGCTGCCGAAGGCGAAGACGAGTGGATGCTCAGGGCCAAGCCCCTGGCGAAGTCTTAAGTATTCAGATACCAGAGTAACACATAGCATTCCTTTGTCGCACTGCTTCTCCTAACGCCGAATCGTGATTATGCAGACCGTCCCGAGCCCGTATCGATGTATCCTCGTCGGACGGCTCCCTGGACTCGTCGGATATGGATAGCGATCCACTTCCGACCGCCACCTCCCCTTGCCCTACGGACAACGCCGAGGTGTTGTCTTAAGAGGCATCGGGTCAAGGGGAGACAGTCCCGGAGGCGCCTCAAGGCGACCTTCCGGACTCCGGGAGCAGAGGGAACAAGGCCCCCGAGGGCTCCAAGTTCGGCCCTCAGCCGAACACTATGTTGGAACCTCCAGTGGTTCCGGACTCGGGCAGGCGGCCTCCTTCCAAGAGGGGCAAGACGCCTGTGCCGGTGACCTCTGTCCATCTAGAGGCACCGAACAATCTGCTGGGAGCACTTCGCAGCGCTTCCATCGACGAGGAGCACCGCACTATTATGAGTGCGGTGGTCCAGAAGGTTCAGTCCGCCAAGAGCGGACTGACTGAAGCCTGTGCCAGCCTTCTAACAGGCTTTGAGGTCAGTTTTTGAAATATGGGGAAAAATATTACCGCATAGACAGTAGCCCCTGATGCTCTGTTTGGTGTTCACAAAGAAAAGCTGAACAGAGGATCAAACAATATCGCAGGAGTCTAATATAAGTATGTCAATATGCGTATGCAGGCTTCGCTGCTGGCATCTGCCGCACTGACTGCAGAGGTCGCTGCACTGAAGCAGGACCTTGAGGGGTCCAAGAAAGAGCTCGGCCTTGCCAAGAGGCAGCTCGAGGAGAACAAGGGTAAGTAATACCATGTCTATAGATATGTATATATAAAAGAAGACATGATTGCAAAATGACAGGATCATCGTAAATTTGCCAGGGGCCACAACCGAGGTGGTGACCCTGAAGCAAGCGCTATCCAAGGCCGAAAACAAAGCGGCCAAGGAGCGCACCGAGCGGGAAAGGCATGAGGCACGGGTGGACGAGGTGCAGCAAGAGCTCCATGCTCTCGTGACGAAGCACAAGGCGTTGGAGCTTGACTTGAAGACGCGAGAGTCTGAGCTTGCCGCGGCCCTCGAGAGCGCAAAGAGTGCCAAGGCCGAAGCCCAAAAGGCCCTCCAGGAGATTGATGCGATGAAGAAGATAGCGGCGGGTAAGGCATTCTATATGCAAAGCAAGCATGTGAAAGTAAGTTACCTATTACCTACCTGAATTTGGAGCTCTCCAGGAGCATTCGCAGATTTGCCCCGCAGCGTGTCGGATGCCGCAACATTTTACCAGGCCAAGGAGGGAAGCTCAACGGAGAAGTTGTTCTGGGCCCAATATACTGGGACCGAACACCCGGTGCCTATGAGCGACCAGCTAAAGTAGCTGGTCGAGCTACACAAGGCGGTCGAACATGCCATGAAAGGCTTTATAGTCTGGCTGTGGCCTAGCGACGCCCTTCCGAACAGCTACTTCGGCCTAGTTAGGCGGCTTGTGGATGCCTGCCCATGGCTGGAAGTCGTCAAGCGGTCCATCTGCATCGAAGGTGCACGCCGGGCTTTCGCCTGTGTGAAGGTGCAATGGGCCAAGCTAGACGACGCGAAGCTGATCAAGGAAGGGCCGCCGGAGGGCAAGGAGCATTGCCACCCCAAGATGTACTATGAGGGTGTCCTGAAGGGTGCCCGTCTTGTAGCGGACGAGTGTATGAAAGATGTAATATTTGGGTAAACTCGCTCGTGTAATCCTGTATCTATGAAAACTTGTTCATATGCGCTATGCAACGCTTGTTTGAATTTAAAATATTACCTTCTGTTCGGCTGTTTATCAAATCTGAGAGATGGCTAGTCGTCGGCTTCTGCCCCCATGCCACGAGTGCTGGGGTGTTCGGGATAAACCTGAGCACTCTTGTTCCCATTTTTGGGTCCTTCGAGGGAGGTGCTCAGCACAACGAACAAGGCAATCAGACTATAATGCGTTATCACTCTCACTTAGCCATAGAATTCTATAATTTTAAATTTCGGCGAAGCCCCTAGTATTCGGAAGGCCGAATCTGGGGCGCGATACATGCCTTAAGCCGGACAGGGCCGACTCCTCGCTCTAAGCGGCATAAGTCTTTAAGGACTCGAAAACCTCTCGAACAGCGACCAGTCTCACGCCTTATCATGACAGTCAGTTTTAGCTTTCTCTACTGAGGTGCTTAGCCCAGCAGAACCGGGGCACAATCGCAGTAGTTCTCCTAGTGCTACCTTAGCCGATATAGCGGAGCGTAAGGTACCAAAACATGGGAGCCAGGCAAACCCAACTATTGACCAAAGACATGATTCGGAGCTGATGCATATAATGCTATAAGTTCGGGGTGCCGCACTTGTGAAAGTGTTCGGACATCTCACACCATATTGTGGGGTACTTAAGCCCCTGGTGTTTTGGCCGTACCAAAGTGTACGGTTGCAAGAGGTCATTAATGAACACACACACACACACATATATATATATAAAGAAGAATGCAATAAAAGCCTTAATGCAATGCATTGTTTATAAAAAAATGTGCGTTAGAGCTGAATGATACAGGTAGTGTGATAAGCAAAAAGTAGGACTATGTCCCCTCCAAGGGCAAGCTGAGGAATAATATTAAAGCAAGTACTTCATTCGTTATCGTAATCCACCTAGGAGTTCCGTGGTGTGATGTAGCTTTCTGCCTCCTTGGTTGTTGCATCATTTGTTCGGCAATCATGCTGCCCGACAGGGTTTCCAGAGATTAATGTCCTGAAAGAGAGAAAAATAACAAAGCGGGAAGCCCCTGGTGCGGTTTAAGCTGCATCTTGGGGCGTGCCGTAGTCGTCCCCCCTCCCGACCTGTGCCCATGGTATTTTTAATGCGTAATTATGTACGCGTGGCACGAGTTTCACCATTTGGCTTTGGCCGGGGTGGGGGCCGCATTGCTATGCGAGCTCGGAACATGCCAGGCGGTCCTGTTGCCGATTACTCTGGGCGCGCTTGAAGGTGTTCGGGTCCTTAAACGCCAAACTAGTGGATTGCCTTAATAGGCTGCTTTGCGCTTCCGCTGCGAGGGCCGCAGTGCGCTCCTCTGTTAGGAGAGAGCGCTCTGTGTTTCCATTAACTGTAATGACCCCCTGAGGTCTTGGCATCTTGAGCTTGAGGTATGCATAATGCGGTACTGCATTGAATCTCCCAAATGCGGTTCGCCTGAGCAATGCATGATAACCACTACGGAACGGGACTATATCGAAGATTAACTCTTCGCTTCGGAAGTTATCCGAGGATCCGAAGACCACTTCCAGTGTGACTGAGCCTGTGCAATGGGCCTCTACACCTGGTATGATGCCTTTAAAGGTCATTTTTGTGGGTTTGATTCTTGAGGGGTCTATACCCATTTTGCCCACCGTGTCCTGGTAAAGCATGTTCAGGCTGCTGCCGCCATCCATAAGGACTCGAGTGAGGTGAAATCCGTCAATAATTGGGTCTAAGACCAGTGCGGCGGATCCGCCATGACAGATACTAGTGGGGTGGTCCCTGCGATCGAAGGTGATCGGACAGGAGGACCATGGGTTGAACTTTGGGGCGACTGGCTCCAACACATATACGTCCCTGAGTGCACGCTTCCGCTCCCTCTTGGGGATGTGGGTTGCGTATATCATGTTCACCGTCTGCACTTGTGGGGGGAACCTCTTCTATCCTCCGGTATTTGACTGCCGGGGCTCCTCCTCGTCATTGCTATGTGGCCCCTTATCTTTGTTTTCGGCAATTAACTTGCCGGCCTGCTTGAACACCCAACAATCCCTATTAGTGTGGTTGGCTGGCTTGTCGGGGGTGCCATGTATTTGACACGAGCGATCAAGTATACGGTCCGAACTGGACGGGCCTGGAGTGCTTCTTTTGAATGGCTTTTTCCGCTGACCGGGTTTAGAGCCTTTGAATCCAGCATTGACTGCCGTATCCTCGGTATTGTCGTTGTTAATGCGGCGCTTATGTTTGTTGCGACGTGACCTGCCATTGCCGTCCTTGGTATCCGAAGTACCACGGTTCTTTGATATGTTATTACTGCGAGCCAGCCAGCTGTCTTCTCCCGCACAAAGCGGGTCATGAGTGTCGTGAGGGCTGCCATAGATTTTGGCTTTTCCTGACCAAGGTGCCGGGTTAGCCACTCGTCCTAGATGTTGTGTTTAAAAGCTGCTAGGGCCTCTGCATCCGGACAGTCGACGATTTGATTTTTCTTTGTTAGGAACCGTGTCCAAAATTGCATGGCCGATTCCTCTGGCTGCTGAATTATGTGGCTCAAGTCATCGGCATCTGGTGGTCGCACATAAGTGCCCTGAAAGTTGTCGAGGAATGCGGCTTCCAGATCTTCCCAACAGCCAATGGACTCTGCTGGCAAGCTATTGAGCCAATGCTGAGCTGGTCCTTTGAGTTTGAGTGGGAGGTATTTAATGGCGTGTAGATCATCACCGCGTGCCATGTGGATATGCAGGAGGAAATCCTTGATCCATACCGCAGGATCTGTTGTGCCGTCGTATGATTCTATATTTACGGGTTTGAAACCCTTTGGGATTTGATGATCCATTACTTCGTCTGTGAAGTATAAGGGGCGTGCGGTGCCTCTGTACTGCGCTATATCGCGACACAGCTCCAATGAGTCTTGCCCGCTGTGTGCGGCCCAGCCGGATTTACTTTTACTGTATCCGGCGTGACGTTTATCGTCTTGCATAGTGGCGCGCCCTCGTGATCCATAGATTGATCTTGCATGTTTTGCTTTGTCCTCCAATATGTCTCGTAGGTCTCGTGTATTTCCCCATGCCTTTTTATTTGAATGGCGTCGGGGTGCAGGCTGAGCTTTTGGCTGGAGTGCCTCTCTATCGCGGCCACGAGGTGGCCGATCAGCCGCGTCATACGCTTCTTCCTCCAGTCGGGGTAGCAACCTGCATTTTGGGTAACTCTTGGAGGGGCGTTCGAGTTTATATTCCTCGACCGCGAGGACTTCGGTCCATCTGTCAGCTAGCAGATCTTGATCAGCTTGAAGCTGCTGCTGCTTTTTCTTAAGGCTACTTGCCATGGCTATAAGCCAGCGCTTGAAGCGCTCTTGTTCGATGGGATCCTCTGGCATGACGAATTCGTCATCGTCGATGCTTGCCTCGTCTTCGGAGGGGGGCATGTAATTATCATCCTTCGCCTCTCCATCTGCCGCTCTCTTTGGAGGGCTGGCCTTTCCATCGTCCTGTCCTGGATCGTGCTGGAGGGGATTGTTGCCATCTTCGGCACTATCCGGAGTGTTATTATCTCCTGTGCCGGCATCACCACTTTTGCTTTTGCGGGACTTAGAGCGGCACCGCTGATGTCGGCGCTTGGGTTGCTTCTTGGAGGGGTCATCCTCCGCTGTCTCATCACCATTGCCTTCTTTGGGTGTGTCCACCATGTATATAGATCATATGATGAGGTGGCTATCCAGTGCCCTTTGGGTAGTGGTTCCTCTTCGTCTCCCGCATCGTCGTCCATACCATCGATGTCTTCGGAATCGAAGTCGAGCATGTCGGTTAAGTCATCGACAGTGGCTACTAACTGGGTGGTGGGTGGGCAGCGAATTTCTTTGTCATCCGCATCCCAATCCTGCCGGACATAGTTTGGCCAGGATCCTCCTGACAAGGAGAGAGACCTTAATGAGTTCAGTATGTCGCCAAAGGGTGAGTGCTGAAAAATATCTGTGGAGGTAAACTCCATGATCGGCGCCCAATCGAATTCGCTAGGAACGGGCGCAGGCGGTTCAGAGTCCATGGCCGGAGAAGGATCCGGTAGTTTGACAACACGGCTCTCGTGCAGGGTAAGGTTGAGGATAAGGCCTCCGTGGCGGGGTCCATCCACCCATCCATGGACGACACAACTGGCTCCGAATTGAGGGTCAGAGCGGCTGCCGGTGCGATCTCCCGAACACTGTCCGATGGTAGAGCTAAATGGTACTCATCGTGACCGTGTGACGCACAAGGCAGGGGCTCGAATCCGTCGAAGATCAAGTCTCCGCGGATATCGGTCGTGTAGTTTAAGCTTCCAAACCTGACCTGGTGGCTAGGGGTGTAACTTTCGATCTGCTCTAGATGGCCAAGCGAGTTGGCCCGCAGTGCGAAGCCGCCGAACACAAAGATCTGTCCGGGGAGAAAAGTCTCACCCTGGACTGCATCGTTATCGATGATCATAGGAGCCATCAAGCCTAACAACGACGACACAGATGAACTCTCAATGAAAGCACCAATGTCGGTGTCAAAACCGGCGGATCTCGGGTAGGGGGGCCCGAACTGTGCGTCTAAGGCGGATGGTAACAGGAGGCAGGGGACACGATGTTTTACCCAGGTTCGGGCCCTCTTGATGGAGGTAAAACCCTACGTCCTGCTTGATTTATTCTTGATGATATGAGTATTACAAGAGTTGATCTACCACGAGATCGGAGAGGCTAAACCCTAAAAGCTAGCCTATGGTATGATTGTATGTTGTCCTATGGACTAAAACCCTCCGGTTTATATAGACACCGGAAAGGGCTAGGGTTACACAAGGTCGGTTACAAAGGAGGAGATATACATATCTGTATTGCCTAGCTTGCCTTCCACGCCAAGTAGAGTCCCATCCGGACATGAGACGAAGTCTTCAATCTTGTATCTTCATAGTCTAACAGTCCGGACAAAGAATATAGTCCGGCTGTCCGGAGACGCCCTAATCTAGGACTCCCTCAGACACCACAAGAAAGATCAATCTAGTAGGCCAAACCAAACTAATAATTCAAAGAGACTTGCAAAGATATCAAATCATGCATATAAGAATTCAGAGAAGAATCAAATATTGTTCATAGATAAACTTGATCATAAACCCACAATTGATCTGATCTCGACAAACACATGCAAAAAGTATTACATCAAATAGATCTCCAAGAACATCGAGGAGAACTTTGTATTGAAGATCAAAGAGAGAGAAGAAGCCTTCTAGCTAATAACTATGGACCCAAAGATCTGTGGTAAACTACTCACACATTATCAGATAGGCTATGGTGTTGATGTAGAAGCCCTCCATGATCGAATCCCCCTCGGTAGATCGCCGAAAAAGGTCCCCAGATGGGATCTCACAGGTACAGAAGGTTGAGGCGGTGGAAAAGTGGTTTTGTGGCTCCCCTGGATGTTTTCAGGTATAAGAGTATATATAGGCGAAAGAAGTAGGTCACTGGAGCTACGAGGGGCCCAGGAGGGTGGGGGTGCACCTGCCCCCCTAGGCGCGCCGCCCTACCTCGTGGCCGCCTCGTTGCTTCCTTGACCTCCACTCCAAGTTTCCTCGATTGAGTTTCTTCGAGAAAAGATCCTTGCGAAGGTTTCATTCCGTTTGGATTCCATTTGATATTCCTTTTCTGCGAAACACTGAAATAGGCAAAAAAACAGCAATTCGCACTAGGCCTTCAGTTAATAGGTTAGTCCCAAAAATAATATAAAAGTGCATCATAAAGCGCATTAAACATCCAAAACAGATAATATAATAGCATGGAACAATCAAAAATTATAGATACGTTGGAGACGTATCAAGCATCCCCAAGCTTAATTCCTGCTTGTCCTTGAGTAGGTAAATGACAAAAACAGAATTTTTTATGTGGAATGCTACCTAACATAATTTTCAATGTAATTTTATTTATTGCGGCATGAATATTCAGATCCAAAAGATTCAAGACAAAAGTTTAATATTCACATAAAAATAATAGTACTTCAAGCATGCTAACCAATCAATTATGTCTTATCAAAATAACATAGCCAAAGAAAGCTTATCCCTACAAAATCATATAGTTTGTCCATGCTTCATTTTCGTCATACAAAATGCTCCCATCATGCACAACCCCGATGACAAGCCAAGCAATTGTTTCGTACTTAGCCTTTTCAAACTCTTTCAACTTTCACGCAATATATGAGCGCGAGCCATGGACATAGCAGTATGGGTGTAATAGAATATGATGATGGAGGTTGTGTGAGAAGACAAAAAGGGAGAAAGTCTCACAGTAACGTAACTAATCAACGGACTATGGAGATGCCCATCAATTGATGTCAATGCAAGAAGTAGGGATTGCCATGCAACGGATGCACTAGAGCTATAAATATATGAAAGCTCAAGAAAAGAAACTAAGTGGGTGTGCATCCAACTTGCTTGCTCACGAAGACCTAGGGCATTTTGAGGAAGCCCATCGTTGGAATATACAAGCCAAGTTCTATAATTAAAAATTCCCACTAGTATATGAAAGTGACAAAATAGGACACTCTCTATCATGAAGATCATGGTGCTACTTTGAAGCACAAGTGTGGAAAAAGGATAGTAACATTGCCCCTTCTTGATACGTCTCCAACGTATCTATAATTTTTGATTGTTCCATGCTATTATATTATCAATCTTGAATGTTTTATATGCTATTTTATATGATTTTTGGGACTAACCTATTAACCTAGAGCCCAGTGCCAGTTTCAGTTTTTTCCTTGTTTTTGAGTTTTACACAAAAGGAATACCAAACGGAGTCCAATGGACGTTCCAATTTTTGATGATTTTTTATGGACCAAAAGAAGCCCCCTGAGTAAAAGAGTTGGGCTAGAAGAGTCCCAGGCCATCCATGAGTGGGGGGAGCGCCCTACCCCCTCGGCATGCTGCCCTATCTCGTGGACGACTCGGGGACCCTCCCTGACTTGTTCCCGACGCCAAAAATTCCTATAAATACAGAAACCTCCAGAAAATAACCTAGATCGGGAGTTCCGCCACCGCACGCCTCCATAGCCACCGAAAAACAATCTAGACCCGTTCCGGCACCCTGCCGGAGGGGGGAATCCCTCTCTGGTGGCCATCTTCATCATCCTGGCTCTCCCCATGACGAGGAGGGAGTAGTTCACCCTCGGGGCTGAGGGTATGTACCAGTAGCTATGTGTTTGATCTCTCTCTATATCTCTCTCTCTCTCGTGTTCTTGATTCGGCACAATCTTGATGTATCGCGAGATTTGCTATTATAGTTGGATCTTATGATGTTTCTCCCCCTCTATCTCCTTGTGATGAATTGAGTTTTCCCTTTGAAGTTATCTTATCAGATTGAGTCTTTAAGGATTTGAGAACACTTGATGTATGTCGTGCATGCGCTTATTTGTGGTGACAATGGGATATTCACGTGATCCACTTGATGTATGTTTTGGTGATCAACTTGCGAGTTCTGTGACCTTGTGAACTTATGCATAGGGGTTGGCACACGTTTTCGTCTTGACTCTCCGGTAGAAACTTTGGGGCACTCTTTGAAGTTCTTTGTGTTGGTTTAATAGATGAATCTGAGATTGTGTGATGCATATCGTATAATCATACCCACGGATACTTGAGGTGACATTGGAGTATCTAGGTGACATTAGAGTTTTGGTTGATTTGTGTCTTAAGGTGTTATTCTTGTATGAACTCTAGGATAGATTGAACGGAAAGAATAGCTTCGTGTTATTTTACTACGGACTCTTGAATAGACCGATCAGAAAGAATAACTTTGAGGTGCTTTCGTACCCTACAATAATCTCTTCGTTTGTTCTCCGCTATTAGTGACTTTGGAGTGACTCTTTGTTGCATGTCGAGGGATAGTTATATGATCCAATTATGTTATTATTGTTGAGAGAACTTGCACTAGTGAAAATATGAACCCGAGGCCTTGTTTCGAAGCATTGCAATACCGTTTGTGCTCACTTTTATCACTTGCTACTTTGCTGTTTTTATATTTTTCAGATTACAAAAACCTATATCTACCATCCATATTGCACTTGTATCATCATTTCTTCGCTGAACTAGTGCACCTATACAATTTACCATTGTATTGGGTGTGTTGGCGACACAAGATACTCTTTGCTATTTGGTTGCATGGTTGTTTGAGAGAGGCCATCTTCATCCTACGCCTCCCACAGATTCATAAACCTTAGGTCATCCACTTGAGGGAAATTTGCTACTGTCCTACAAACCTCTGCACTTGGAGGCCCAACAATGTCTACACGAAGAAGGTTGTGTAGTAGACATCAAGCTCTTTTCTGACGCCGTTGCCGGGGAGGTGAGTGCTTGAAGGTATATCTTTAGATCTTGCAATCAAATCTTTTAGTTTCTTATTTTATCACTAGTTTAGTCTATAAAAGAAAACTACAAAAAATGGAATTGAGGGTGCCTCATATGCTTCATCTTCTTCATATCTTTCGTGAAAATGATGGAAAGGAAAATTGTGCCCAAGTACTAGAAGAAGAATGCATTAAAATGTTAGGCACTAAATCTTTGAATGATGAGCATGATTGCAATGTTGTTAGTATGAACTCCTTGAATATCCATTGTACTAATGATGATTGCACTAGTCATGATGAAAATATCTCATATAAGCATGTCAATTTTTGTGGAGTGCATAGAGTTTGCAAGTACACACGAAATAGGGAAGATAAGTTTTACAAGAGGCATAAGTATTTAGAAACTAAATGGTTGCAAGAAAGGCTAGATGTTTGTGCTGAAAATTTAAATTTTCTTAGCCATCCTTGTGAACTTTGCACTGAACATGGTCATTTAATTATCCAATGCAAATTGTTTCATGATTGAATCGTGTCCAAAAATTATGATGACTTGATTTCCCTTGTGCATCATAATGAATTTAGTTTGCTTGTGGGTTATGAAGAAATGAAATGTGAAAGGATCGAGAAGAGGTGTCTAGAGGGGGGGGGGGGTGATTAGACACTAGTGCCAAAAGTTGCAGTTTTTAATATTCTTAAGTTTAAGTGGAGTTTAAGCACAAGTTTAACAAACACAATACATATCAAGCAAGCATGCAATGAGTATATGAGAAGCGGAAAGTAAAGCATGCAACTTGCAAGAATGTAAAGAGAAGGTTATGGAGAATTCAAACGCAATTGGAGACACGGATGTTTTTGTCGTGGTTCCGATAGGTGGTGCTATTGTACATCCACGTTGATGGAGACTTCAACCCACGGAGGGTAACGGTTGCACGAGTCCACGGAGGGCTCCACCCATGAAGGGTCCACGAAGAAGCAACCTTGTCTATTCCATCACGGCCGTCGCCCACGAAGGACTTGCCTCACTAGCGGTAGATCTTCACGAAGTAGGCGATCTCCTTGCCCTTACAAACTCCTTGGTTCAACTCCAGAATCTTGTTGGAGGCTCCCAAGTGACACCTAGCCAATCTAGGAGACACCACTCTCCAAGAAGTAACAAATGGTGTGTTGATGATGAACTCCTTGCTCTTGTGCTTCAAATGATAGTCTCCCCAACAATCAACTCTCTCTCACAGGATTTGGATTTGGTGGAAAGAAGATTTGAGTGGAAAGCAACTTGGGAAAGGCTAGAGATCAAGATTCATATGGTTGGAATGGAATATCTTGACCTCAACACAAGTGTAGGTGGTTCTCTCTCAGAAAATGTGTATTGGAAGTGTAGGTATGTTCTGATGGCTCTCTCCATGAATGAAGAGCGGGTGGAGGGGTATATATAGCCTCCACACAAAATCTAACCGTTACACACAATTTGCCAAACTCGGTGGGACCAAATGGTTAAACTCGGTCGGACCGATTCAGCAAACCTAGTGACCGTTAGGATTTTCGGTGGGACTGAGATGCAACTCGGTAGGACCGATATGGTTAGGGTTAGGGCATAACGTAATCTTGGTGTGACCGATTACATAAACTCGGCGGGATCGATTTTGGTAATAAGCTAACCGAAGAGTTGGTCAGGCAAACTCGGTGAGACCGATTACACAAACTCGGTGGGACCGATTTTGGTAATAAGCTAACCAGATGGTTTGCATTGTAATCTCGATAGTACCGATTGCTCAAACTCGGTGAGACTGATTTTGGTAATGGACATACACAGAGAGATTACAATCCCATCTCGGTGAGACCGAGATCCCTATCGGTGAAACCGATTTGCTAGGGTTTGTGGAAGTGGCTATGACATCTGAAACTCGGTGGCGCCGGATAGATAGAATCGATGGGGCCAAGTTTGACTTTTGGTTTAGGTCATATGTGGATGTGGGAAGGTAGTTGAGGGTTTTGGAGCATATCACTAAGCACTTTGAGTAAGCAAGCCATTAAGCAACACCTCATCCCCTCTTGATAGTATTGGCTTTTCCTATAGACTCAATGTGATCTTGGATCACTAAAATAGAAAATGTAGAGTCTTGATCTTGAATCTTGAGCCAAGCCTTTGTCCTTAGCATCTTGAAGGGGTTCCACATCCTCTAGTCCATGCCACTCCATTGTTGAACTTATCTGAAACATACTAGGTAAAAGTGTTAGTCCAACAAGAGATATGTTGACATTAATTACCAAAACCACCCAGGGAGCACTTGTGCTTTCAAAATGTATAACTAAGGATCTTCCAGAATTTGTCCCTGATAAAGTTCTTGATTTTGATCTAGAGGAAATTTATATGTATTGTGCGGTGAATTGCATTGAAAATCCTTATATTTCCAATTACATAAAGACAAGAAAACAAATAGAAGATGAAGAGAATACTAATGAAAGGCAAGAGATTTCCCAATATCCTCCTATTCTTTCTTATGATGAATCAGGTAACGAGGAGGAGCCTTCTATTCAACCAATCTCATTAATAAGGAGCTCCAAAAAGAGGATTAAACCCATACTTAATGTGAAGAAGAAAAAGAAAAGACAGAGAAGCAAAGGTAAAAAGGTATCCCTCCCAAATGATGTTGCTCCTATTACTCATTGTGATGATGATAATTGCTATACTATTGGTGATGTCCATACTATTAATGGTGAGAGTGATTATGCTTATGGTATGAAAAGGCCCAAGCTTGGGGGTGCTATGTTTGATGAGAATGACATTTTTGAGAATTTATTTGATGCAATTAATGTTTGTCCCAAGCTTGGGGATGCTATGTTTCATGAATATGATATATTTAACCTCCCAAGTTTTGATATGCAAATTTATTATGATGATAACATGCCTCCTATTTATGATGGTTATGTTGATGAAAGTGCGTTTGGAAGAGTGTCAACTTTAGGAAGTAATGATCCCACTATTTTGGAGGGTGTTGAATCTTATTTTGACAATTATGAAAGTGTATTTGGAGAGGTCATGACTTTATTTAGTAATGATTCCACTATCTTGGAAGAGGTTTCAATTGATTATGATGAGAACAAAGTTGCTACTTATGATGATTATTGTGATGACACCTATGCTACAAAAAGTAGTGATGATTATATTTACAAAACTTGTCATGATTATGATTACCCTTTTCCTGAAAGTTACTCTTTTAATGTGGAAACAATTTATAGTATTCGAGTTTCTTATGATACTCCCACTATTCCGAATGAGAAGAATTTTGCTTATTTGGAGAGTAATAAAAATTCTATGCTTGTAGATCATGAAAAGAATGCTTTATGTGATGGTTATATTGTTGAATTTATTCATGATGATACTAAAAATTATTATGAGGGAGGAATATATGCTTGTAGGAGCGGCAATAGTATCAAGTTTCCTCTCTATGTTGAAAATCTTGAAGCTATGCTTGTTTTACCTTCCTATGCAAGTTGATTCTTGTTCCCATAAGTTGTTTTCTCACAAAATCCCTATGCATAGGAAGTGGGTTAGACTTAAATGTGCTAGTCATATTCTTCATTATGCTCTCTTTATGTTTCAATTCTTATATTTTATGTGAGCATCATTGAAATCATCATGCCTAGCTAAAGGCATTAAAGAAAATCGCTTGTTGGGAGACAACCCAATATATACCCCTATTGTTTTTGATTGTTCACATGATTATGCTATTGTAGTAATCATGTTTTATAGATTTTGTTTCAATAAAGTGCCAAGTGAAGCCTTTAAGATCTTCTTGGGTGATTGTTATTTGATCTTGCTGAAAAAACAGAAAGTATGCGCTCACGAAAATAATTTTAGTTTTTTACCAGAGAGCGATAAAATATCAATTCCAACTGCAGTGGAACAATATACAAATTATTTAGGTCTTCCTAATTTTTCAGAATTTTTGGAGTTACAGAAGTATTCGAAACCTCCAGATTGCTACAGATTGTTCTGTTTTTGACAAATTCTGTTTTCATTGTGTTGTTTGCTTATTTTGATGAATCTATGAGTAGTATCGGAAGGTATGAACCATGGAGAAGTTGGAATACAGTAGATATTACACCAATATGAATTTAAAATGAGTTCACAATAGTACCTAAGTGGTGATTTATTTTCTTATACTACCAGAGCTTACGAGTTTTCTGTTAAGTTTTGTGTTGTGAAGTTTTCAAGTTTTGGGTAAAGATTCGATGGAATATGGAACAAGGATTGGAAAGAGCCTAAGCTTGGGGATGCCCAAGGCACCCCAAGGTAATACTCAAGGACAACCAAGAGCCTAAGCTTGGGGATGCCCCGGATGGCATCCCTCTTTCGTCTTTGTTCATCGGTAACTTTACTTAGAGCTATATTTTTATTCACCACATGATATGTGTTTTGCTTGGAGCGTCATTTTATTTTCTTTTGTTTTGCTTGCTGTTTGAATAAAATACCAAGATCTGAAATTCTTAAATGTTAGAGAGTCGTCACATAGCTGCATAATTATTCGACTACTCATTGATCTTCACTTATATCTTGTGGAGTAGTTTGTCGTTTGCTCTAGTACTTCACTTATATCTTTTTAGAGCATGGCGGTAGTTTTATTTTAAAGAAATTGTTGAACTCTAATGATTCACTTATATTATTTTGATAGTCCTAAACATCATGGTAATTTGCTTTGGTTATGAAACTAGTCCTAATATGATGGGCATCCAAGTTGGGTATAATAAAAACTTTCATATAGAGTGCATTGAATACTATGAGAAGTTTGATACTTGATAATTGTTTTGAGATATAAAGATGGTGATATTAGAGTCATGCTAGTTGAGTAATTGTGAAATTGAGAAATACTTATGTTGAGGTTTGCTAGTCCCATAGCATGCACGTATGGTAACCGTTGTGTGACAAATTTGAAGCATGAGATGTTCTTTGATTGCCTTCCTTATGAGTGGCGGTCGGGGACGAGCGATGGTCTTTTCCTACCAATCTATCCCCCTAGGAGCATGCATGTAGTGCTTGGTTTTGATGACTTGTAGAGTTTTTCAATAAGTATGTGAGTTCTTTATGACTAATGTTGAGTCCATGGATTATACACACTCCCACCCTTCCATCATTGCTAGCCTCTTCGATACCGTGCATTGCCCTTTCTCACCTCGAGGGTTTGTGCAAACTTCGCTGGTGCATCCAAACCTCGTGATATGATATGCTCTATCACACATAAGCCTCCTTATGTCTTCCTCAAAACAGCCACCATACCTACCTATTATGGCATTTCCATAGCCATTCTGAGATATACTGCCCTGCAACTTTCCACCGTTCCGTTTATTATGACACGCTTCATCATTGTCATATTGCCTTGCATGATCATGTAGTTGACATCGTATTTGTGGCAAAGCCACCTCTCATAATTTTTTTATACATGTCACTTGTATCATTGCACATCCCGGTACACCGCCAGAGGCATTCATATAGAGTCATATTTTGTTCTAGTATCAAGTTGTAATTTTTGAGTTGTAAATAAATAGAAGTGTGATGATCATCATTATTAGAGCATTATCCCATGTGAGGAAATAAAACAAAAAAACAAAATGAGAGAAAAAGAGAGAAGGGGCAATGCTACTATCCTTTTACCACACTTGTGCTTCAAAGTAGCACCATGGTCTTCATGATAGAGAGTCTCTTATTCTGTCACTTTCATATACTAGTGGGAATTTTCATTATAGAACTTGGCTTGTATATTCCAACAATGGGCTTCCTCAAATGCCCTAGGTCTTTGTGAGCAAGCAAGTTGGATGCACACCCACTTAGTTTCTTTTGTTGAGCTTTCAGACATTTATAGCTCTAGTGCATCCGTTGCATGGCAATCCCTACTCACTCACATTGACATCAATTGATGGGCATCTCCATAGCCTGTTGATTAGCCGTGTCGATGTGAGACTTTCTCCTTTTTTGTATTCTCCACACAACCTCCATCATCATATTCTGTTCCACCTATAGTGCTATGTCCATGGCTCGTGCTCATGTGTTGCGTGAAAGTTGAAAAAGTTTGAGAATACTAAAGTATGAAACAATTGCTTAGCTTGTCATCGGGGTTGTGCATGATGGGAGCATTTTGTGTGACGAAAATGAAGCATGGCCAAACTATATGATTTTGCAGGGATGAGCTTTCTTTGCTATGCTATTTTGAGAGGACATAATTGCTTGGTTAGTATGTTTGAAGTATTATTGTTTTTATGTCAATATTAAACTTTTGTCTTGAATCTTATGGATCTGAATATTCTTGCCACAATAGAGAAGATTACATTGATGAATATGTTAGGTAGCATTCCACATCAAAAATTCTGTTTTTATCATTTACCTACTCGATGACGAGCAGGAATTAAGCCTGGGGATGCTTGATACGTCTCCAACGTATCTATAATTTTTGATTGTTCCATGCTATTATATTATCAATCTTGGATGTTTTATATGCATTTATATGTTATTTTATATGATTTTTGGGACTAACCTATTAACCTAGAGCCCAGTGCCAGTTTCTGTATTTTCCTTGTTTTTGAGTTTTACAGAAAACTAATACCAGACGGAGTCCAATGGATGTGCCAATTTTTGACGATTTTTATGGACCAAAATAAGCCCCCAGAGTAAAAGAGTTGGGCCAGAAGGGTCCTAGGCTGTCCACGAGGTTGGGGGCGCGCCCTACCCCCCGGGCGCGCCGCCCTATCTCGTGGACGACTCGGGGACCCCCTGACTTGTTCCCGACGCCAAAAATTCCTATAAATACAGAAACCTCCAGAAAATAACCTAGATCGGGAGTTCCGCCTCCGCAAGCCTCCGTAGCCACCGAAAACCAATCTAGACCCGTTTCGGCACCCTGCCGGAGGGGGGAATCCCTCTCCGGTAGCCATCTTCATCATCCCGGCACTCTCCATGACGAGGAGTGAGTAGTTCACGCTCGAGGCTAAGGGTATGTACCAGTAGCTATGTGTTTTATCTCTCTCCCTCTCTCATGTTCTTGATTCAGCACGATCTTGATGTATCACGAGCTTTGCTATTATAGTCGGATCTTATGATGTTTCTCCCCCTCTATCTCCTTGTGATGAATTGAGTTTTCCCTTTGAAGTTATCTTATCGGATTGAGTCTTTAAGGATTTGAGAACACTTGATGTATGTCTTGCATGTGCTTACCTGTGGTCACAATGGGATATTCACGTGATCCACTTGATGTATGTTTTGGTGATAAACTTGCGAGTTCTATGACCTTGTGAACTTATGCATAGGGGTTGGCACATGTTTTCATCTTGACTCTCTGGTAGAAACTTTGGGGCACTCTTTGAAGTTCTTTGTGTTGGTTGAATAGATGAATCTGAGATTGTGTGATGCATATCGTAAAATCATACCCACAGATACTTGAGGTGACATTGGAGTATCTAGGTGACATTAGGGTTTTGGTTGATTTGTGTCTTAAGGTGTTATTCTAGTACGAACTCTAGGATAGATTTAACGGAAATAATAGCTTCATGTTATTTTACTACGAACTCTTGAATAGATCGATCAGAAAGAATAACTTTGAGGTGGTTTCTGAAGGAAATATGCCCTAGAGGCAATAATAAAGTTATTATTGATTTCCTTATGTCATGATAAATGTTTATTATTCATGCTAGAATTGTATTAACCGGAAACATGATACATGTGTGAATACATAGACAAACAGAGTGTTACTAGTATGCCTCTACTTGACTAGCTCATTGATCAAAGATGGTTATGTTTCCTAGCCATAGACATGAGTTGTCATTTGATTAACGGGATCACATCATTTAGAGAATGATGTGATTGACTTGACCCGTTACATTAGCTTAGCACTTGATCATTTAGTATGTTGCTATTGCTTTCTTCATGACTTATACATGTTCCTATGACTATGAGATTATGCAACTCCCGTTTTCCGGAGGAACACTTTGTGTGCTACCAAACGTCACAATGTAACTGGGTGATTATAAAGGTGCTCTACAGGTGTCTCCAAAGGTACTTGTTGAGTTGGCGTATTTTGAGATTAGGATTTGTCACTCCGATTGTCGGAGAGGTATCTCTGGGCCCACTCGGTAATGCACATCACTATAAGCCTTGCAAGCATTGTAACTAATGAGTTAGTTGCAGGATGATGTATTACGGAACGAGTAAAGAGACTTGCCGGTAACGAGATTGAACTAGGTATTGAGATACCGACGATCGAATCTCAGGCAAGTAATATACCGATGACAAAGGGAACAACGTATGTTGTTATGCAGTTTGACCGATAAAGATCTTCGTAGAATATGTGGGAAGCAATATGAACATCCAGGTTCCGCTATTGGTTATTGACCGGAGACGTGTCTCGGTCATCTCTACATAGTTCTCGAACCCGTAGGGTCTGCACGCTTAAAGTTCGATGACGATCGATATTATGGGTTTTTGTGTTTTGATGTACCAAAGGTAGTTCGGAGTCTCGGATATGATCACGGACATGACGAGGAGTCTCGAAATGGTCAAGACGTAAAGATCGATATATTGGACGACTATGTTCGGACACCGAAAAGGTTCCGGAAGGTTTCAGATATATATCGGAGTACCGGGGGGTTACCGGAAACCCCGAGGGGACTTAATGGGCCTACATGGGCCTTAGTGGAAATAGAGGGCAGCAAGGGGAGTGTGGGGAGCGCCCCCCCCCCAAGGCCCAGACCGAATTGGTTTAGGGGAAGGGGGGCCGACCCCCTCTTTCCTTCTCTCCCTTTCCTTCCCCCTCTCCTACTCCTAAGAGGAAAAGGAGGAGTCCTACTCCTAGTGGGAGTAGGACTCCCCCTCTTGGCGCGCCTCTCCCTGGCCGGCCGCCTCCTCCCCTTGCTCCTTTATATAGGCAGGGGGCACCCTAGAACACACAAGTTGATCATTGATCTCTTAGCCGTGTGCGGTGCCGCCCTCCGACATAATCCACCTCGATCATATCGTAGCGGTGCTTAGGCGAAGCCCTGCGTCGGTAGCATCATCATCACCGTCACCACGCCGTCATGCTGACGAAACTCTCCTGTGAAGCTTTGTTGGATCGGAGCTCGCGGGACGTCATCGAGTTGAACGTGTGCAGAACTCGGAGGTGCTCTGCGTTCGGTACTTTGATCGGTCGAATCGTGAAGACGTATGATGTCTACTACACAACCTTCTTCTTGTAGACGTTATTGGGCCTCCAAGTGAATAGGTTTGTAGGATAGTAGCAAATTTCCCTCAAGTGGATGACCTAAGGTTTATTAATCCGTAGGAGGCGTAGGGTGAAGATGGTCTCTCTCAAGCAACCACGCAACCAAATAACCAAGAGTCTCTTGTGTCCACAACACACCCAATACAATGGTAAATTGTATAGGTGCACTAGTTCGGCGAAGAGATGGTGATACAAGTGGTATATGGATGGTAGATATAGGTTTTCGTAATGTGAAAATATAAAAACAGCAAGGTAACTAATGATAAAAGTGAGCACAAACGGTATTGCAATGCGTTGAAACAAGGCCTAGGGTTCATACTTTCACTAGTGCAAGTTCTCTCGACAATAATAACATAATTGGATCATATAACTATCCCTCAACATGCAACAAAGAGTCACTCCAAAGTTACTAATAGCGGAGAACAAACGAATAGATTAAGGTAGGGTACGAAACCACCTCAAAGTTATCCTTTCTGATCGATCTATTCAAGAGTCCATAGTAAAATAACATGAAGCTATTCTTTCCGTTCAATCTATCCTAGACTTCGTACTAGAATAACACCTTAAGACACAAATCAATTAAAACCCTAATGTCACCTAGATACTCCAATGTCACCTCAAGTATCTGCGGGTATGATTATACGATATGCATCACACAATCTCAGATTCATCTATTCAAACCAACACAAAGTACTTCAAAGAATGCCCTAAAGATTCTACCGGAGAGTCAAGACGAAAACGTGTGCTAACCCCTATGCATAGGTTCATGGGCGGAACCCGCAAGTTGATCACCAAAACATACATCAAGTGGATCAATAGAATACCCCATTATCACCACGGGTATCCCACGCAAGACATACATCAAGTGTTCTCAAATCCCTAAAGACTCAATCCGATAAGATAACTTCAAAGGGAAAACTCAATCCATTACAAGAGAGTAGAGGGGGAGACAAATCATAAGATCCAACTATAATAGCAAAGCTCGCGATACATCAAGATCGTATCACCTCAAGAACATGAGAGAGAGAGAGAGATCAAACACATAGCTACTGGTACATACCCTCAGCCCCAAGGGTGGACTACTCCCTCCTCGTCATGGAGAGCGCCGGGATGATGATGGGCACCGGAGAGGGATTCCCCCTCTGGCAGGGTGCCGGAACGGGTCTAGATTGGCTTTCGGTGGCTATGGAGGCTTCTGGCGGCGGAACTCCCGATCTATTGTGTTCCTCGAAGTTTTTAGGGTATATGGATATATATAGGTGGAAGAAGTATGTCAGGGAAGCCACGAGGGGCCCATGAGGGTGGAGGGCGCGTCCAGGGGGTGGGCGCCCCCCTGCCTTGTGCCTTCCTCGTTGCTTCCCTTACGTACACCCCAAGTCTTCTGGATTGCGTTCGTTCCAAAAATCACGCTCCCGAAGGTTTCATTCCGTTTGGACTCCGTTTGATATTCCTTTTCTGCAAAACACTGAAACAAGGGAAAAAACAGGAACTGGCACTGTGCTCTGGGTTAATAGGTTAGTCCAAAAAATAATATAAAAGTGTTTAATAAAGCCCATAAACATCCAAAACAAATAATATAATAGCATGGAACAATAAAAAATTATAGATACGTTGGAGACGTATCAGCATCCCCAAACTTAATTCCTGCTTGTGCTCGAGTAGGTAAATGATAAAAACAAAAATTTTGATGTGGAATGCTACCTAACATATTTATCCATGTAATTCTCTTTATTGTGGCAAGAATATTAAGATCCATAAGATTCAAGACAAAATTTTAATATTGACATAAAAATAATAAGACTTCAAGCATACTTACCAAGCAATCATGTCTTCTCAAAATAACATGGCCAAAGAAAGCTATCCCTACAAAATCATATAGTCTGGCTATGCTCCATCTTCACCACACAAAGTATTTAAATCATGCACAACCCCGATGACAAGCCAAGCTATTGTTTCATACTTTTGGTGTTCTCAAACTTTTTCAATCTTCACGCAATATATGAGCATGAGCCATGGATATAGCACTATAGGTGGTATAGAATGGTGGTTGTGGAGAAGACAAAAAAGGAGAAGATAGTCTCACATCAACCAGGCATATCAATGTGCTATGGAGATGCCCATTAATAGATATCAATGTGAGTGAGTAGGGATTGCCATGCAATGGATGCACTAGAGCTATAAATGTATGAAAGCTCAACAAAAGAAACTAAGTGGGTGTGCATCCAACTTGCTTGCTCACGAAGACCTAGGGCACTTGAGGAGGCCCATTGTTGGAATATACAAGCCAAGTTCTATAATGACCACTAGTATATTAAAGTGACAAAACAAGAGACTCTCTATCATGAAGATCGTGGTGCTACTTTGAAGCACAAGTGTGGAAAAAAGGATAGTAGCATTGTCCCTTTTATTTTTTTTATTTGGCCCTTTTTTGCCTTTCTTTTTTATTTGGCCTTTCTCTTTTTCTGGCCTTTTTTTGGGACAATGCTATATTAATGATGATCATCACACTTCTATTTATTTAGAACTCAATGATTACAACTCGATACTAGAACAAAGTATGACTCTATATGAATGCCTCCGGTGGTGTACCGGGATGTGCAATGACTCATGAGTGACATGTATGAAAGAATTATGAACGGTGGCTTTGCCACAACTAAAATGTCAACTACATGATCATGCAAAGCAATATGACAATGATGGAGCGTGTCATAGTAAACGGAACGATGGAAAGTTGCATGGCAATATATCTCGGAATGACTATGGAAATGCCATGATAGGTAGGTATGGTGGCTGTTTTGAGGAAGGTATATGGTGGGTTTATGATACCAGCGAAAGGTTCGCGGTATTAGAGAGGCTAGCAATGGTGGAAGGGTGAGAGTGCGTATAATCCATGGACTCAACATTAGTCATAAAGAACTCACATACTTATTGCAAAAATCTATTAGTTATGAAACAAAGTACTATTCTCATGCTCCTAGGGGGATAGATTGGTAGGAAAAGACCATCGCTCGTCCCCACCACCACTCATAAGGAGGACAATCAATAAACAGATCATGCTCCGACTTCGTCACACAACGGTTCACCATATGTGCATGCTACGGGAATCACAAACTTCAACACAAGTATTTCTCAAGTTCACAACTACTCGACTAGCATGACTCTAATATCACCATCTCCATATCTCAAAACAATTATCAAGTATCAAACTTCTCATAGTATTCAATGCACTTTATATGATAGTTTTTATTACATCCCTCTTGGATGCCCATCATATTAGGACTAAATTCATAAGCAAAGCACATTACCATGCTGCTCTAAAAGATTCTCAAAATAATATAAATGAAGCATGAGAGATTAATTATTTCTATAAAATAAAACCACCACCGTGCTCTAAAAAGATATAAGTGAAGCACTAGACCAAAAGACAAACTACTCCAAAAGTAATAAGTGAAGATCAATGAGTAGTTGAATAATTATGCAACTATGTGAAGACTTTCTAACATTTAAGAATTTCATATCTTGGTATTTTATTCAAACAGCAAGCAAAACTAAATAAAATAAAATGACGCTCCAAGCAAAACACATATCATGTGGTAAATAAAAATATAGCTCCAAGTAAAGTTACCGATGAACGAAGACGAAAGAGGGGATGCCTTACGGTGCATCCCCAAGCTTAGGCTCTTGGTTTTACTTGAATATTACCTTGGGGTGCCTTGTGCATCCCCAAGCTTAGGCTCTTGACACTCCTTATTCCATAGTCCATCAAATCTTTACCCAAAACTTGAAAACTTCACAACACAAAACTTAACAGAAAACTCGTAAGCTCCGTTAGTGAAAGAAAACAAAACAGCACTTCAAGGTACTGTAATGAACTCATTATTTATTTATATTGGTGTTAGACCTACTGTATTCCAACTTCTCTATGGTTTATAAATTCTTATACTAGCCATAGATTCATTAAAATAAGCAAACAACACACGAAAAACAGAATCTGTAAAAAACAGAACAGTCGTTAGTAATCTGTAACTAACGTAAACTTCTGGAACTCCAAAAATTATAAAATAAATTTCTTGACGCGAGGAACTTATCTATTAATCATCTGGAAAAATAATTAACTAAATATCTCTTTCCAAATAAAAATGGCAGCAATTCTCGTGAGCGCTAAAGTTTTTGTTTTTTACAGCAAGATCAACAAGACTTTCCCCAAGTCTTCCCAACTGTTCTACTTGGCACAAACAGTAATTAAAACATAAAAAACTCAATCATAACAGAGGCTAGATAAATTATTTATTACTAAACAGGAACAAAAATAAAGTTGGTTTTCCTCCCAACAAGCGCTATCGTTTAACGACCCTAGCTAGGCATGATGATTTCCATGATGCTCACATAAAGAATAAGAATTGAAACATAAAGAGAGCATCATGAAGAATATGACTAGCACATTTAAGTCTAACCCACTCCCTATGCATAGGGATTTTGTGAGCAAACAACATATGGAAACAAGAATCAACTTGCATAGGAAGGTAAAACAAGCATAACTTCATAACTTTAAGCACATAGAGAGGAAACTTGATATTATTGCAATTCCTACAAGCATATATTTATCCCTCATAATAATTTTCAGTAGCATCATGAATGAATTCAACAATATAACCAGCACCTAAAGCATTCTTTTCATGATCTACAAGCAGAGAAATTTATTACTCTCCACACAAGCAAAATTCTTCTCATGAATAATAGTGGGGGCAAACTCAACAAAATAATTATCATGTGAGGCATAATCCAATTGAAAACTAAAATCATGATGACAAGTTTCATGGATATCATTACTCTTTATAGCATACAAGTCATCACAATAATCATCATAGATAGCAACTTTGTTCTCATAATCAATTGGAAGCTCTTCCGGAATAGTGGATTCATCACAAAATAAAGTCATGACCTCCCCAAATCCACTTTCATCAATATAATCATCATAAATAGGAGGCATGCTTTCATCATAATAAATTTTCTCATCAAAACTTGGGGGACAAAAAATATCATCTTCATCAACATTAGCATCATGTATATTCAAGGAATTCATACTAACAATATTGCAATCATGCTCATCATTCAAATATTTAGTGCCAAACATTTTAATGCATTCTTCTTCTAACACTTTGGAACAATTTTCCTTTCCATCATACTCACGAAAGATATTAAAAAGATGAAGCGTATGAGGCAAACTCAATTCCATATTTTTTTTGTAGTTTTCTTTTATAAACTAAACTAGTGCTAAAACAAGAAACGAAAATATTCGATTGCAAGATCTAAAGATATACATTCAAGCGCTAACCTCCCCGGCAACGGCGCCAGAAAAGAGCTTGATGTCTACTACACAACCTTCTTCTTATAGACGTTGTTGGGCCTCCAAGTGCAGAGGTTTGTAGGACAGTAGCAAATTTCCCTCAAGTGGATGACCTAAGGTTTATCAATCCGTAGGAGGCGTAGGATGAAGATGGTCTCTCTCAAGCAACCCTGCAACCAAATACCAAAGAGTCTCTTGTGTCCCCAACACACCCAATACAATGGTAAATTGTATAGGTGCACTAGTTCGGCGAAGAGATGATGATACCCTTGCCCTAAACAAATTCGGTTTGGGCCTTGGGGGGCGCGCCCCACACTTCCCTTGCTGCCATCTATTTCCACTAAGGCCCATGTAGGCCCATTAAGTCCCCCGGGGGGTTCCAGTAACCCCCCGGTACTCCGGTATATATCCGAAACCTTCCGGAACCTTTCCTGTGTCCGAACATAGTCGTCCAATATATCGATCTTTACGTCTCGACCATTTTGAGACTCCTCGTCATGTCTGTGATCATATCCGGGACTCTGAACTACCTTCGGTACATCAAAACAAAAAAACTCATAATACCGATCGTCACCGAACTTTAAGCATGCGGACCCTACGGGTTCAAAAACTATGTAGACATGACCGAGACACGTCTCCGGTCAATAACCAATAGTAGAACTTGGATGTTCATATTGGCTCCCACATATTACCATCCATATTGCACTTGTATCATCATCTCTTCTCCGAACTAGTGCACCTATACAATTTACCATTGTATTGGGTGTGTTGGGGACACAAGAGACTCTTTGCTATTTGGTTGCAGGGTTGTTTGAGAGAGACTATCTTCATCCTATGCCTCCCATGGATTGATAAACCTTAGGTCATCCACTTGAGGGAGATTTGCTACTATCCTACAAACCTCTGCACTTGGAGGCCCAACAACGTATACAAGAAGAAGGTTGTGTAGTAGACATCACTTATCTCTTTTTCTCTCATTTTTTTCCTTTTTTATGGCCTCTATTTTTTTGTTCGTCCGGAGTCTCATCCCGACTTGTGGGGGAATCATAGTCTCCATCATCCTTTCCTCACATGGTAACCTGCTCTAATAATGAAAGTCATCACACTTTTATTTACTTACAACTCAAGAATTACAACTCGATACTTAGAACAAATTATGACTCTATGTGAATGCCTCCGGCGGTGTACCGGGATATGCGATGAATCAAGAGTGACATGTATGAAAGAATTATGAAGGTGGCTTTGCCACAAATATGATGTCAACTACATGATCATGCAAAGCAATATGACAATGATGCAGCATGTCATAATAAATGAAATGGTGGAAAGTTGCATGACAATATATCTCGGAATGGCTATGGAAATGCCATAATAGGTAGGTATGGTGGCTGTTTTGAGGAAGATATAAGGAGGTTTATGTGTGATAGAGCATATCATATCACGAGGTTTGGATGCACCGGCGAAGTTTGCACCAACTCTTGAGGTGAGAAAAGGCAATGCATGGTACCAAAGTGGCTAGCAATGCATGGTACCAAAGGGTGAGAGTGCGTATAATCCATGGACTCAACATTAGTCATAAAGAACTCACATACTTATTGCCAAACTCTACAAGTCATCAAAACCAAGCACTACACGCATGCTCCTAGGAGGATAGACTGGTAGGAAAAGACCATCGCTCGTCCCCGACCGCCACTCATAAGGAAAGCAATCAAAGAACACCTCATGCTTGAAATTTGTCACACAACGGTTACCATACGTGCATGCTACGGGACTAGCAAACCTCAACATAAGTATTTCTCAATTTCACAATTACTCAACTAGCATGACTCTAATATCACCATCTTTATATCTCAAAACAATTATCAAGTATCAAACTTCTCACAGTATTCAATGCACTCTATATGAAAGTTTTTATTGTACCCAACTTGGATGCCCATCATATTAGGACTAGTTTCATAACCAAAGCAAATTACCATGCTGTTTAGGATTCTCAAAATAATATAAGTGAAGCTTGAGAGTTCAACAATTTCTTCAAAATAAAACTACCGCCATGCTCTAAAAAGATATAAGTGAAGTACTAGAGCAAACGACAAACTACTCCACAAGATATAAGTGAAGATCAATGAGTAGTCGAATAATTATGCAGCTATGTGAAGACTCTCTAACATTTAAGAATTTCAGATCTTGGTATTTTATTCAAACAACAAGCAAAACAAAAGAAAATAAAATCACATACTTATTGCAAAAATCTACAAGTCATCAAAACCAAGCACTATGCGCATGCTCCTAGGGGGATAGATTGGTAGGAAAAGAACATCGCTCGTCCCCGACCGCCACTCATAAGGAAAACAATCAAAGAACACCTCATGCTTTAAATTTGTCACACAATGTTTACCATACGTGCATGCTACGGGACTTGCCAACTTCAATACAAGTATTTCTCAATCCCATAATTACTCAACTAGCACAACTCTAATATTACCACCTTTATATCACAAAACAACTATCAAGAATCAAACTTCTCATCGTATTTAATGCACTATATATGGAAGTTTTTATTATACCCATCTTGGATGCCTATCATATTAGGACCAATTTTATAGCCAAAGCAAATTACCATGCTATTCTAAAAGACTCTCAAAATAATATAAGTGAAGCATGAGAGATCAATAATTTCTATAAAATAAAACCAACACCATGCTCTAAAAAGATATAAGTGAAGTACTAGAGCAAAATTATCTATCTCAAAAGATATAAGTGAAGCACATAGAGTATTCTAATAAATTCCGATTCATGTGTGTCTCTCCAAAAGGTGTGTACAACAAGGATGATTGTGGTAAACTAAAAAGCAAAGACTCAAATCATACAAGACGCTCCAAGCAAAACACATATCATGCGGTGAATAAAAATATAGCCTCAAGTAAAGTTACCGATGAAGACAAAAGAGGGGATGCCTTCCGGGGCATACCCATGCTTTGGCTTTTGGATATCCTTGGATTTTACCTTGGGGTGCCTTGGGCATCCCCAAGCTTAGGCTCTTGCCACTCCTTGTTCCAAAACCCATCAAATCTTTACCAAAAACTTGAAAACTTCACAACACAAAACTCAACAGAAAATCTCATGAGCTCCATTAGTATAAGAAAACAAACCACCACTTTAAGGTACTTGTAGCGACCCGACCTCAGACGGTCAAGTCTCTGTGCTTCAGTGTCATCCCTGGATCGGTAATGCTGACACACACAGTACTCGAAGGATTTATAACAGAGTAGCAATCACATACTTATTACATCGGAAGTCTCAAAAGAGAACTTATTACAATAATATGGCTTAAAGCCACCTAATACGATAACAGCGAAAGGCTTGGAAGATAAATGAGTCCATCAACTCCAACAGCATAGCTGAGCTACACGACAATGACCTAACGAACCTTACTCCTCGTCTGAAAAGTCTGCAACACAATACGTTGCAGCCCGAAAACGGGTCAGCACATGGAATATGCTGGCAAAGTAACACAGTAGAGCAAAAACAGAATAGTGCTATCACTACATGCATATTTGGCTGGTGGAAAGCTCTATGGTTACAGTTTTTGTGAAAAGCCAATTTTTCCCTACAACAAAGGAATAGATTTTAATTTAACTATCATGGTAGTTGAAACATCATTGAGAAGGTTCCTCCAACTCAATCCCAATTAAAGTGATTAACAACCCAACAATATTAATTAAGAGTGGTGAGATACTTAAGATACTTCAAGTACTAGATACTCAAGATTGTCCATAACCAGGGACACGGCTAACCATGATTAGTTTGTAGACTCTGCAAAGGTTTGCGCACTTTTCCCCACAAGACTCGATCTCCTCCGTTGGATTTATCGCACTACAGGGTGTTTGAGAAACGGATGACCGAGACACAGTCTTTCAGGAACATTAACTCTCTACTCCGGGCAGACCATACCAAACCTACAACCCACTACCTGCTGATCCACCTCTTCAAGAGCTTCACGTAACTTACTCAACTATGCTAGAGCCCATAATAGCTTGTGGCTGCACACGGAATTTTCTAGCATGAATCATCTCAGTTCCCTTTGAGCCTGGGTGGCGGTCCATAGGAAGATCACATGGGTACTCCGGGATTTCCAAAAATACAGGCAACACTGGGTACTCCAGGTGCCTCAATCCACCCGGATGTAAATTTAAGTTGCAACCTTAAGTTGAACCATTAACTAACACTGTCACATCTTTCATGGATTTCACTCACCCAAACCACGTCTACGAGCATAGCATAGCAATATAAGCAACGCGGAGAAGTAACTCCCCAGGGTTTGAATGTAACAAGGCAATAGGTTCTACCTCATCAACTACTTCCCAACCCACAAGTTAATGTCATCCTAACCATGCAATGTTTGAGGATTGGAGCTAATGCATAAAAACTGGGTGATAAAGGGATATGATCAAAGTGTTACTTGCCTTGCTGATGATCCGCGTAACCTAGGGACTCCAAATAACACGCTTCACACTTTGGGAATTCTATCGCAAACAAACAATAGCATACATAAGCAACTAACAAAGAAGCACGGGTAAAATCAAATAAGAAGATCTAACCGGAAAGTTCAACTTAAGAACTCCGGTTTGCAAAAAGAATCAAACCAAACGGAGCAACGAAACTCAAACGGCGAAAGAAACAAGATCAGTTTACTAATCTGAACTAAGGTCAAATTTTACAGTACCAAAATCTTGTTCAAGTTAGTTAAGAGGAAAGAGGGTCTCGAGACGAAGATCTAGGCGTTTGAATCGCCTGATTCCGACTAACGAGCGAAAAGATAATCTGAAACAAAAATCGGATCAGAAATCGCGATCGAGAATAATCGCGGAAAAATCTGATAAAAGAAAACTGACGAACAGACTAACGAACGAGCGTTCGTTAGCTGCAACTAACGGGCGAAAACCGTTTGTTAAAAGAACGTACGGACGAAGGTCCGCTAAATAAAATAACCGGGAAAAACCGGCGAACCGATCTAAGAAAACGAACTAGGGGTTTTTTCAAAAAAACCGAATCGGTTTTCTTAAAAAAACCGGGCGGCGGCGAACGGTGCGTTACCTCTCCGGTGAGGCTCCGGCGAGGCGGGGCTCGGGCGGCGGGGCAGCGGGGTGGCGGCGCGAGGCGGCGGCGGCAGCGAGGCGCGGAAGCGGGCGGCGTGGCTCGGGAGGCGGCGGCGCGGCTCGGCTCGGGCTGCGAGGTGGCGGCGTTTGGTGGTGCTGGCGGTGGGGTGGCGCGGTATATAAGGGGGGAGAGGTGGCTTGGAGGAGGGGGCAAGGCGGCGGCGGTGGAGGAGTCCGGCTCGGACTCCGGTCCGAGTTGGGGCGGCGGCGCGCGCGACTCCGCGCGGGAGACGGCGGCGGCGGCGGTTGGGCCGGCCCGGCTGGGTTTGGCCCAGTCGGCGCTTGGGAGTTCCTTTTTTTAAATAATTCCGTCGAACAGATAATAAATCCTAGAAAATAAAATAAAAAACTAAAAATGCGAAAATAAATTTTCACCGTATAAATAAAATATTTAGAACAAGATGAACATTTCTTGGCCCTAAATGCAGTTTTGAAAAACGTGCAATTTTTCTAATGCAAACAAAATTGCAATAAAATCCAAATAAAATCAAATAAATGATTTTAATATTTTCCTCCAATATTTCATTTATTTTGGAGAAGTCATATTATCTCCTCTCATATATTTTTAATTATGAAATATTTTCGGAGAGAAAAATAATAAAAACCAAAATCCTCGTTTCACTATTTGATAAAATCAAATAAGGAAACCGGGAAATCCCCAGCTCTCTCCGTGGGTCCTTGAGTTGCTTAGGATTTCGAGGATTGCTGAACGAAAATACAATAAAATGTGCTATGCAAGAATCACCTATGTATAACATTCCAAATTGAAAATTTGGGATGTTACAGTACTGTAATGAACTCATTCTTTATTTATATTGGTTCTAACCCTACTGTATTCCAACTTCTCTATGGTTCATACCCCCCGATACTAGCCATAGATTCATCAAAATAAGCAAACAACACACGAAAAACAGAATCTGTCAGAAACAGAACAGTCTGTAGTAATCTGTAGGTTTCAAATACTTCTGTAACTACAAAAATCCTGAGAAATTAGGACATCCTACATAATTTGTATATTGATCTACTTCAGTTGGAATTGGTATATTATCGCTTTCTAGTAAAAAATGAAAATTGTTCTCATGGGCGCATACTTTCTGTTTTTTCAGCAAGATCAAACAACAATCACCCAAGAAGATACTAAAGGCTTTACTTGGCACAAACACTAACTAAAACATAAAAAACACAATCATAACAGAGGATAGATGATTTATTTATTACTAAATAGGAACAAAAAGCAAGGAACAAAAATAAATTTGGGTTGCCTCCCAACATGCGCTATAGTTTAACGCCCCTAGCGAGGCATAAAAACAAGAATAGATCTAGGTATTATCATCTTTGGTATGCAATCCATATGTGGCTCTGATATAGATTCATAAGGTAATTTAATTTTCTTTCTAGGAAAGTGTTCCATGCCTTTCCTTATCGAAAATTGGAATCTAACATTTCCTTCTTTATATCAATAATTGCACAATCATTCTAAGGAAAGGTTTACCAAGAATAATAGGGCATGCAGGATTGCAATCTATATCAAGAACAATGAAATCTACAGGAACATAATTCCTATTTGCAACAATAAGAACATAATTAATTCTTCCCATAGGTTTCTTAATGGTGGAATCTGCAAGATGCAAATTTAAAAAACAATCATCAAATTCACAGAAACCTAACACATCACACAAAGTTTTTGGAATCGTGGAAACACTAGCACCCAAATCACATAAATCATAACATTCATGATCTTTATTCTTAATTTTAATAGTAGGTTCCCACTCATCATAAAGTTTTCTAGGGATAGAAACTTCCAATTCAAGCTTTTCTTCATGAGATTGTATTAAAGCATCAACGATATGTTTGGTAAGAGCTTTGTTTTGATCATAAGCATGAGTAGAATTTAACACAGATTGCAACAAGGAAATACAATCTATTAAAGAGAAATTATCATAATTAAATTCCTTGAAATCCAAAATAGTGGGTTCATTGCTATGTAAAGTTTTGACCTCTTCAATCCCACTTTTACCAATTTTTGCATCAAGATCTAAAAACTCCGAATCATTGGGACACCTTCTAACTAAAGTTGACTCATCTCCAGTCCCATCTTTAACAAGATTCATATTGGCAAACAAAGATTTAATAGGAGACACACCAATCACTTTTAGATCTTCCTCATTATTATCATGAAAACTAGAACAACACGCTTTCACAAAGCAATCTTTTTTAGCACGCATCCTAGCGGTTCTTTCTTTGTAATCATCAATGGAAATTCTCATGGCTTTGAGAGACTCATTGATATCATGCTTAGGTGGAATAGATCTAAGATTCAAAGAATCAACATCAAGAAAAATTGTATCCAAGTTCCTAGCTAACTCATCAATCTTAAGCAATTTTTCTTCAAGCAAAGCATTGAAATTCTTTTGTGAATTCATAAATTCTTTAACACTAGTCTCAAAATCAGAGGGCATCTTATTAAAATTTCCATAAGAGTTGTTGTAGGAATTACCATAATTATTAGAGGAATTACTAGGAAATGGCCTAGAATTAAAATTTCCTCTATATGCGTTGTTACCAAAATTGTTCCTACCAACAAAATTCACATCCATAAATTCATTATTATTCTCAATCAAAGTGGACAAAGGCATATCATTAGGATCAGAAGAAGCACTCTTATTAGCAAACAATTTCATAAGTTCGTCCATCTTTCCACTCAAAACATTAATCTTTTCTATCGCATGAACTTTTTTACTAGTAGATCTTTAAGTGTGCCATTGAGAATAATTAACCATAATATTATCTAGGAGCTTATCCTAAAGTGATTTCCATAAAAGTGCCTCCCGCGGCCGAATCTAAAAGATTTCTAGAAGCAAAATTCAATCCAGCATAAAAATTCTGTATAATCATCCATAAATTCAAACCATGTGTAGGGCAATTTCGTATCATTAATTTCATCCTCTCCCAAGCTTGTGCAACATGCTCATGATCCAGTTGCTTAAAATTCATAATATCGTTTCTAAGAGAGATGATCTTAGCGGGAGGAAAATACTTAGAGATAAAAGTATCTTTGCACTTATTCCATGAATCAATATTGTTTTTTAGGCAAAGAAGAGAACCAAGTTTTAGCACGACCTCTAAGCAAAAACGGAAAAAGCTTCAATTGAACAATATTATTATCCACATCTTTATTCTTTTGCATATCACACAAATCAACGAAGCTGTTTAGATGGGTAGCGGCATCTTCACTAGGAAGGCAAGAAATTTGATCTTTCATAACAAGATTCAACAAAGCGGTATTGATTTCAGAAGATTTAGCATCGGTAGTAGGATCAATCGGAGTGCTAATAAAATCATTGTTGTTGGTCTTGGAAAAGTCACACAATTTGGTATTATCTTGAGCCATCGTGACAAACAATCAATCCAACAAACAAGCAAACAAGAGGCAAGCGAAAAAAGGGCGAATAAAACGGCAAAGGTGAAGTGGGGGAGAGGAAAACGAGAGGCAAATGGCAAATAATGTAATGCGAGGGACAAGAGTTTGCGATGGGTACTTGGTATGTGATACGTCTCCGTCGTATCTATAATTTTTGATTGTTCCATGCCAATATTCTACAACTTTCATATACTTTTGGCAACTTTTAATACTATTTTTGTGACTAACATATTGATCAAGTGCCTAGTGTCAGTTCCTGTTTGTTGCATGTTTTTTGTTTCGAATAATATCTATATCAAACGGAGTCCAAACGGGATAAAAACTTCCGGATATTTTTTTGGAATATTTATGATTTTTGGGAAGAAAATCCACGCGAGACGATGCCCGAGGGGGCCACGAGGCAGGGGGCACGCCCCAGGGAGGCATGCGCGCCCCTGACCCTCGGGGCCACCCCATAAGGCGGTTGATGCCCTTCTTTCGCCGCAAGAAAGCTAATATCCAGATAGAGATCGTGTTAATATTTCACCCCAGTCGGAGTTACGGATCTCTGGGAATATAAGAAACGGTGAAAGGGGAGAATCTGATAACGCAGAAACAGAGAGAGACAGAGAGACAGATCCAATCTCGGAGGGGCTCTCGCCCCTCCAACGCCATGGAGGCCATGGACCAGAGGGGAAACCCTTCTCCCATCTAGGGAGGAGGTCAAGGAAGAAGAAGAAGGAGGGGGGCTATCTCCCCCTCGCTTCCGGTGGCGCCGGAGTGCCACCGGGGGCCATCATCATCACCGCATTCTTCACCAACAACTTCACCGCCATCATCACCAACTCTTCCCCCCTCTATGCAGCAGTGTAACCCCTCTCTTACCTACTGTAATCTCTACTTAAACATGGTTCTCAACGCTATATATTATTTCCCAATGATGTATGGCTATCCTATGATGTTTGAGTAGATCCGTTTTGTCCTATGGGTTATTTGATGCTCGTGATTGGTTTGAGTTGTATGTTTTATTATTGGTGTTGTCCTATGGTGCTCTGCATGTCGCGCAAGTGTGAGGGATCCCCGTTGTAGGGTGTTGCAATACGTTCATGATTCGCTTATAGTGGGTTGCGTGAGTGACTGAAACACAAACCCGAGTAAGGGGGTTGTTGCATATGGGATAAAGAGGACTTGATGCTTTAATGCTATGGTTGGGTTTTACCTTAATGATCTTTAGTAGTTGCATATGTTTGCTAGAGTTCCAATCATAAGTGCATATGATCCAAGTAGAGAAAGTATGTTAGCTTATGCCTCTCCCTCATATAAAATTGCAATAATGATTACCGTCTAGTTATCGATTGCCTAGGGACAAATAACTTTATCGTAACAAAAAGCTCTCTACTAAAACTAACTTAGTTGTGTCTTTATCTAAACAGCCCCTACCTTTTATTTACATGCTCTTTATTACCTTGCAAACCTATCCAACAACACCTACAAAGTACTTCTAGTTTCATACTTGTTCTAGGTAAAGCAAACATCAAGCGTGCGTAGAGTTGTATCGGTGGTCGATAGAACTTGAGGGAATATTTGTTCTGCCTTTAGCTCCTCGTTGGGTTCGACACTCTTACTTATCGAAAACTATTGCGATCCCCTATACTTGTGGGTTATCAAGACCTTTTTCTGGCGCCGTTTGCTTTATCACTAAGTAATTTTTATTCTCATGTGTGCTTGTTTGCTTTATCACTAAGTAATTTTTATTTGTTGTTCTTAGTTGTTTTCTATATTTAGTTATGGGTACGAAACGCAAAATACCAAAAAAATTAGTTGTACCTACTAAACCAATGGTTGAAGAACCACTCAAAATCTATCACACTGCTGAAGCTTATTACTTGGATCATCTTCGATCCCTATGTGCTTGTGCTGAAACCCCAACTAGCTTAGTTGAGGGAAAATCTTTAGATGAGCATGCTTGTTATGTGCGACACTGAATATCTGAAAAAGGGAAAATTTTACCAGGTCAAATTCATCGTTTGCAATGCTATGCTTGGAATTTATGCGAAATATATGATATTACTTGTTGTTCTGAAAACCCTAAGAAACACCTTGTAACGCCCGGATAATCTTGCTACAGTAATCCCACGCTAATCATGGCACGTCATCACGATTACCATTGCTATCCTCGCAATTATTCGAAACCGTTCAAATTCAAAATTCAAATTGATGAAGACAATAAAAATTTTCAAAATTTAAAATAAAATTGTTCGGTGGTTGACGAATATTACAAAGCTAATTATGGTACAACAGGCATATTTTTATAAAATGGCTAAATGGATTAAATGATTTAAACAGAAAAGAAATAATAAAAGAAAATACAAAAGGAAAGAAAAACAGAAAACCAAAAGGAAAAAAAACAAAAGGAGGGAAGCCCCCCCTGCTGGACCGCGGCCCAGCTGGCCATCGGGCCAACCAGGCCGGCCCAGGTCGCCCCCCCCACTCCTCT